>NW_028187055.1:816687-868990 GCF_003343005.1 Rhea americana | reverse complement strand
AGCTGGTGATTGCAAGAAGGAAGATTGCAATTGCTGCTTCTTGAATAGGTGCCCGAGGAGCCGAAGGCTTTGAGCCTCCCCACCTCCCTGGACACCTGTTCCCAGGCAGCCACAGTCTGGCCATCAGTGAAAAAATGATCTTTGCAGCATGGGGAAAAAAAGCAAGCTGCCGAGCCTCGTTGGTACCAGAGAGCCACTGTAAGAAACGTTAATAAGCGATTTTTAAAAATCTGTTTATAAATCATTAGAGTGACACGGTATGGGCTTGGGGTTTGTTTTGCAAGCTAGAACGGGAATTGTAACATCCGCATTTCAAAATACACACTCACCCTTATGCTCCCATTTCCTGTGGATCACATCCAAATTTAACCTTTCATTTCTTGAAGAGCGGCGTGTTATATTTATTTGTTGGAACAAGCAAACAGCTGACTACAGCAAATCCAGGGAGCGCTTAGACCTATCAGCTGAAATCAAGAGAAGTGCATTTCAAACATCCCCCAGGAACTCCAGAAATACATGACTTACCTGCTACCAGCTGCTTTCCTTATTTTTATTTTAGTGGAGCTGATATGGGCTCATCTCAACCTTTTCTAGTCCCCAAACCTGTCCCACCTTTATTGTATTAAGCACAATGCAACAAAAACAGGCTGAGAGGAGCATGCTGTCAAGCTGCTTTAAGATTTACCAGCATGCTTTTGAGGGTCCACGTTATCTCAGGCAACTGGTGACCAGGCACTAGAGCGGACAAACTATTGGTGGGAGGCGGGGAGGTGCACGCACTCTGCACAGCTCACCTGGCTCCGCTGCAGGAACGCAGGTAGCCCAAACGCACCCCTCAGCAGCGGGCTCCCACAGGCACTGCACGCTCCGGGTGGGGCGCTCGCTCCAGCAGTGGAGCTAGGGCAAGTTACCTGCTAGCAGCTGCGTTCTTCGTGCATTGAAATCCAGGCTCCAGAGTCACCGCTCGCAGCTGTATGGGGACCTGTGGAAGCCGGCAACCCAGAAGACCCTTGTTCTGTGCAGCTGAGGCCGTTCGCCTRTGCTAGAGGTTGTGTTCTGTAAACGGTACAGTAGTAACAAACTAAAGAGATCTGGAGTTAAGCAGGAGCTTCAGGGATTTTTACAAAGTGAATATGGGAACAGCCCCAGCTGTGGTGATCTCGAGGCGTGGGGAGGTACAACCATGCAGCCCCTTACTTGTCATCCAAGGAAGAGCACGTGCAGCCCCTGACAGTGACTGTTAAAAATTTCAGAAAGGGCTTTTTAAACTCTTTTTTTAAAATGTAACTTTGAGCATAAAGTCAGTGCATCRTGAGTCTTGACGTACTGGTTCTCATTTACCACAAACACCTACACACCGGTATTGCAGTAACGAGAGCTGTATCAGATGGCCCCTCACTGCCTCGGATTGCACTTCCAAGACTTTGGGTTACGAAAAGAAATTGGTGGCAGTTCTTTTCCATTATCAGGAGTTGCAGGGTGCAGGACCTTTGAAAAACTTACTGAAGTGCCTAAGAATGTATTTATAGGAGCTTCAATACAGGCCCCCATGCTTGAAAGCACTGGCCTGAATAACTGGGAATTAATACACACTCTCTTGATTAGTCTGGCTCTGGTGTTTATGCGAAGCATTTCGGAGGGTGGCAAGCCTGGGGAGGGAAGGGGACTTCCACATTGGTAGGCCCATCTGAGCGAACTTTTTAATCCTTATTACGGTTGCACTTCTCTATGCTTGCCAACCTGCAAGAAGGTTTGAAAGTCAGTCTGACCTCCTGTGTGTCTGATCTAGATCCAACAGGGAATGAGATCAGGGAGCTGTGAGAAGCAAGCTTAATGGGGAGACTGCTGCAAATGTAGCAAAACAAATAATAGAGGCTTGAGTTTTTTGTTGGAGAAAATACAGTGCTATGGCTTTCGGGTGCCAAGAGGCAGTTCTTTTAATAGCTACGTTCTTTGTAATGCTGATGAGTGGCAATATAGAAAGATGAAAGTAGGAGGGCATTGTATTATAGTCTTACATATATTATGCCACAAAGAAAATGCGGTTGCTGGGTGTGGATTCTTCGCCCTCCTCCTGCTGAGCTATTCATACAAATTTTCTTCTGTGGATGGCAATCCCCATTCCATCTTTTCTAAATCCCAAGGGGTTTGCCAACTGACTTTCAATTTTCAAGTGGAAATCGCAGGACTGAATGGTACATTGAAGTATTTCCTCCTACACCTCACTGCTCCTTTAGGTAGTGAGCAGACATTTTTTCCAAAAGATGTATGCCATCTCCTGGGAACTATAGAAACTGCAACCCCTCTGTATGCAAAAAACCTATAAATTATATTTTCCTTTTCTTGGAAGCTACTATACAGCCACCAGAATCAGGTCTGCATACCTAGGACTACCTTCCATTCCTAAATTTATTGAGTTGTCCAAATTTTGCACCAGCAAAGCCCAAACTACATTGAAAAAGTCACCATTTATTTTGCATATTGTAAGATTTGGATGTACGCCAATAGTATGACATGATAAGAATTTTTAGTACATGATAGTGATGGGTTACAAAGTAGTGACAGAACCTACCACACACTGATGTGATATTTTAACTCAAAGATATGAGTGCTGAAATGCAGTCCATGCTACTTCTGTGATGTGTCTTGTTTTGCCCTATGTAGCAAGTGCAAAGGGCAGAAGAAAACCATGAGAGATTTCTTTTATAAACTTTATATATAAACTTTATAAATCTCATGGTTTTTTAGCATGYGAGAAAAGGTATGTTTCCTTTAACCAATATACTCTATCTTGTATGTGTCAAACCACGGGCTGGTCTCTCATCAGGCTTTTTATTTACTACTAACATACCATTAGGCTTTCCTCTGTCAAGAAGACATAACAGCAACAAAGAAATTCCATGACTGTGTATAAAATATTCTGAATTAATAGATGCAATAAAGATGGATGAATTCTTTGTTTTTCAACTGGCCTTAAAACAAGCTAGTTATTTAATGCGGGTAGGGTCTTGAAATAATATGTCTAAGCATGGATTCATACTTTTAGAGGTTTTAATGTCTATTAAGTATATGTGTAAATATCCTAAAAATAACTTTTCATAAAGGCAGAACAACATCTCCTTTTAAATAATTGGGGATGACACACTCTCTGTGCATTCAGAGAGTAATGCTATATAGCATCATTTTAATTTCTTCTCATCGCTTTCCATTTCTTCCAGAAACCCAAGGGACATTGGATAAGATCTGATACAGGAGTATTTCTGAAAATAACAGCAATAAACTGGCTTTATATAATGGTATTGAAAAGTAGGTAAACACTCTGTAATTCTTTTTTAAAAAAGTGGTATGATGTGATTGATAAATTAATGTCATTATTCATCGTGGTAGCTTCCTGGGACATCAAATTTCAGTGGTAGATTCAGTCTGACAAAATCTATATGTTAATTGCTGGTATGTTGGGAGGCCACTTGCATTTTCTAATCCACTGTCATAAGCCTGTAACATCTTCCAGTTGATTTAGTAACACACRTGCATATCCACATACACATATTTTTTGCTAATAGAGCAAATGCTCACAAAACATTTTGTCTTCAATTTGAATTTAAATAATTAGAAAAGAAATAGAAAGGATTCGGGAACAGAGTTTCCAATCCAGATTACTGTACCAGGCATAGGCATGGACATTGGCATGTCTAATTCTGACACTCCTAGTGGCTGAACTTCAGCAAAAATCATCTCCTCATTCCCTGAATGCAAATCAGGATACTGCAGTCCTTGCTGCCAAATTCCCAGCTTCTTAGGAATTTCCCTTTGTAGTTTGTCTTCATCTCCCACTTCCTGAATCCTGTGAGTCTCTCTGGCGCAGGCTGCATTTCAGCTGCCTTTACATGTATTATAAGGCAGAGGGGAAGGGTGGGGAAAGTGTAGTAGGAGGCTAATCATAGACAGGGTGCAGGAGATCCCTTGCTAAAAGGAAGTCGTCCTTTCCTTAGTGTGGATTACCGTCCATCTATACAGGAGTTTTACTTATTCCACAGACAATGCTCCTCAATTTATGTCCAACTTACTGATCAGTAAAAGAAATTCCAGAGCTCCAAACCACAAATAAAATAATTGCAGCCTTCACGACAGTCGTGTTCCCCAGAAGATAAAGCAGAACTTCACCAGAGCACCATCTAGTGACAGTGAGAGATGTGCAATGGAACCGAGCTCAGGCTTTTCAAATCTGTTGATGTTTCACAGTCCAGCCACTCATAAAGACCCGTACCTTTCCGGCCTCTGCTGCACTGGAATTCTTTTAGCACAGTTGCTGTTACGCAGGTAACATGTATGAGAAGTGCTCCTACATCATAGGCTTTCCAGGAGCAGGGGAAGCATTTGTATGTAGGAAACTCTGAATTTGTGAAGGCATCATCTCAATAATTTAAATAGAAAAATCACTAATCAAGTCAAAACAATTGCCATATTTAGCCATATTTAGGTGCCCCAAAAGAAGGAGTCTGACTTGCCAAGAAGCTGCAAATCTCCTTGATGTCAATGGCAACTGTATACTTCTGACAGCTTTGACAATCTGATCATTTTCATTTAAGCACCTAAAGTATGGTGTGAAGAATCTAGCTGTGGGAATCAACACTTACAAAGTCTGGGCTTACATATGGGAGTAGCGTGATGGCTGCCTGCTTATTCTAGCAAGATGTAGAAAAAATGAATGGAAAGTTAGTACCATCTAAGTGGACTTCTGCAATGTGTTTGCTATATGGAGTAAGCATTTGCTTGCCTTTTGAGGCCATTAATTTTATGTATATGGAAAGGTTAGCTGAGACAAGACACTTTTTATAAACCATCCGGGCAATAAGGGCACTGTTCCATGAATTCTTGGTATAACGTCTACATTGTCTCGGATGTCTCAAAAGTAGAATTTTGGAGGATTGCCAAAACCAGAGGGAGAGTCTATTTCTAAAGAGAGATTATTACTAAGCATATTCAGTCTCCGACCTGGACTTTTCTTTCACTCTCTCTGAAATTATTTCTCTCAATGATGTCTTTATTTAGAATTCTAACTATTTAAAATTAAGATTCTATGTTTATATGGGTGCCTGTCATACCAAATTTAGCATAGCGATTAAAGAAAGGGTATTTATTTTATTCTATTTTAATTTATTTTTATTTTATTTTAACACCTCATTTGGCAATCTCCACTTGGACAAAGAAAGAAAAACCTTCTCAAGCAAACTAACTCCTGCAAATAAAATTTTGCTAATCTCTTTGTCCATAAGACAGGCTATAGAACACCCTCATGTTCCCATGCAGTTGCTTGGAACACAATGCATTTTTATATGATGGTTTTACTTTAGAAATGTTACTCTGCAAGGATGRAACTGCCTTACATATCACTACAGGGTCCCATCACTCTGGGAGTATTAGTAGAATATACGGTTCTAATAACATATATATTAATTTTTGTTACCGAGATAAACAAAGACAATCTTAAATATATTAAGGATTGATGACATGAAGTAAAATGGTACTATTTTTGCAGTCACTATTCTCACTGGATTTTTACTTTAAGCAGGGACAATAGGCAGCCAACACACTACACGTGAGCTCTGCTTGGCACCGAAGAGCCACCATATAAACTCTCCCATAGTGCATTCCTGATCAATTAGAATACACAAATATCAAATAACCCTTAAAAATGTCTTAAAGTTGAAAAACAAAATCATGTGACAGCAGCTCTGGATGAAATATTAAAAGGGAACAAATTGAGGAGGAAGCATCCTGACTCCATATCCCAGTGATTCAAGATGTCCAAAATTGCTGGATCTTATTAAGGCTGAAGCAGTTGATGTTGGGGTTTTTTTTATTATTATTATTTCTGCTTTTCCTGTTTAATCCCACAAGCTGTTGACTGCTGAGTTGAGACTCCCCATGCTGCTGTTGTAAAAACTGGCAGACGTCATTACAGAAAGCTTCCTTTACTGGGCGGCAGCAAGTTGAACTTGCCAAGTGTTACCCAATAAGGAGGCTTCCATATGAGGCTGTGCGTGTCGGTGGGAAGCTAGAGTAGAACCAAAGAGCAGGAGGGGGAAGGGAAGGAAAGTTTGGAAGACTTCAGACCATCGAGACAGATGCAGAGAGTGGAAACAAAACATATTTTATTTATTTGTAAGGTCGCTGCCCTCAGCTGGAACAGAGATTTTGGAAGAGTATTGCAGGAAAAGTCTAATGTCATACAAGCACTAGCTAAAGCATGTTTAAATTCTGTTTATGAAGCAGTTTAAGTAAATTTGGGCAACGGGAGTTAAGAAATTGTAACCACATTTGTCCAGTGCATTGCAGAAATAACAGCAGCCAAAGTTTGGACATAACCCTTACTCACCTCCCCCCACTTCCCCAAACCTCCAAATAAAGTGACCTAGGCAATACCTAATTCCCAAATCAGTTAAAATGCATATATTTTCTGCTACAAAGAATGTAGAAGAGTTACTTTTAAAAAGTTATGAGCCTTTAGCTTAAACCTAAAATACCTGTGAATGTTTGAGCAGTCAGGCTTGTCACCGAAAAATGAAATAAAAGGCGCTTTCTCTCTGGCACATCTTTGGTTTCTTTCTGAACAGCTTGATTCAGTCAGATAATTCTGTTCATAGTTACATCTATTTAGTCTTGGAGTAATGCCATTAAATTCGGTGGTATTATATGCATTTACATTGCTTAAAAGAGAGGAAAATATGTGTATTACATCACTAGAATTACTCTAGCAGTGAATTTGGCCCAGGACCTGCAGCTACTGTGCTACATTATTTCACTGCCATTGAGATGGGACAAACACAAGGCGTAGCAGAGACCGTAACATTGCAAATATCAAATACTTTTTCTTCTCCACGTTTCCATAAATGATCTTTCCCTTTTTGTCTCTCTTCCCACACGTGTGGGTGYTTATCTTTAGGGACATGATACATTGCAGATGCACAGCACATGTAGTTATAACTTACAAGGGCCAGAGGGAAGGTGTTACTGAGTGCTCAGTATTAAAAGGAGCAGCAGCACTCTGGACTAATGTTTTTGCAATATTCCCTGCAAACTCCATTACATCTTTTCTCTGTGAATATGTGCGTGTTATGTTTGTATATTCACACTCCCTTTGGATGTCAGCTGGTTAAAAACATTTTTTGCGGGTTCATGACACCTACAGATATATCCCATATATCCCTTGCTTATTTAAGTGTATATGATTTTTGCTTAGAACTGATGTGAATAATGCATATGCAACAAGCAAAGGATGTAGCCGCAGATTCTGAACAGCATGACACAAGCCAGTGCAATGTAATAAATGGGTKTAGAGTGTCATGCTGGGGAGGTGGGAGAAAAGGCCCATTCCATTGCAAGCAAAAGACGTCAGCTGAATGGCAAGGAGCTCGTCATTAGGAAGATGTTCTTGGGTGGTAGTGTGGCCCGGGGTTTTTAAAAAATGCAGAATGAAGTAGTCTGAAAATGATCTGATGAGTCAGAAGTGGCTGTTGAAGCATATCTGAACACACGACTATTAAATTGCTCATTTTCAGTCAGAGGCACCMCTAAAGTCACAGCACCTATGGGCAGAGGTAGGGAAAGTGAAAATAGAAGTGATCTGGTTTTATAATGACAGTACTGAGYTTTCATTGTCTTTGTGTAAGGAAATAAAATCCCTAGTGATGGAAATTGGGAAAAATAAATAAAAATAGGCCTTTGGGGAAAAAGCATAGCTTCCAATAAGATAGCAACGTTATGGACATTCTATAAAGTAAATTGCTGGTACTAAAAATGGTACGTATGGAAACCCTAGTGTTTACTTACACGTATGAAAAGAAATAGGTCAGTGACATTGTTGCCATGGTGATTATTATTGAAATAAAACAAACTGACACCAGTGCTGATTTATTTTCCTACTCTGCACTCTTTCTAAAAATCACTTTAATCTGAGGTTGCTACTGAATGTAAACATGATGGCAAAGTAAACTTTCACAGTGTGTTCTTTTGCAGTTGGTTAATGAAACAAAATCCTAAAAAAGATCCCATCAGAGCAATTCAGCTTTCTGAGCAGACGATAAGGTGCTGATTCCTGCTATCCTGCAATAAAGTATCTGGCATGCTTTAGAGTAGAGCTTATTGAGAATTATTAGACAAAACAAATTTCAACAATGAAAAAAGAAACAGATTAACTGTACCCAAAACATTCCCCAGAAAGATGGGAAAATTTCCTTCTTCAGAAAACATTTACTTGAACAGACTTCTCAGGTCTACAGTTTCTAGTCAGAACYGGAGGCAGAAGGATGGACCTGGGAGTCAGTAGTCAGCAGGAATTGTACCTGGGATGCTGGTGGCCCAGACTCTGCTTTGAAGCAGACGGGTGCTCTAGTTATTGGAGTCTGTGGCTTCAGTGGGACTTGGAACGCTCTATCAATGACATTTTAGGTGCTGCTGAGTGCAGTAACATTTAAATAACTTCAGTAATCTGGATCTATATTCTATGTGACGCTCGCTTCCCACATATATAAAGTGGTGATTATAGCAGTTTCCTATTTTACAGAGATTCTCTGAGGAATTCACTGCAGATTTTGAGATGATCAGATAATAGCTCCATAAGTTCCACCCTAAAAAGATAAATCTCCTTGCAAGTTTTGACAYGACCTAGCAGAGCAAGACTGTCAATCTGGTTAGCTTACCACAGTGCATAGGGAGTAGTAGAGATATATATATATTTTTTACCKTATATTTTTGACAATGTCTATTTGATATGAATTGTCACAGATATGAAAATGGAGGAAAAGAACACAGAAATTGCCCAATAATAATTGTGACAATAAGATCATTATGTGGCCAGAGGTTGAGTGCACAGTTTATTTTGCTTTCCAGTGAGCCTCGCTTTAACTGTCAGTAAATTTATTTAGGCAAGGTAACTAGTAAGGAGCCTCTCCAGTCAGACTTGTGAGTGTTTTTASTCCTGCATGTGATATTTCAGCAACCTTACTATCTCTATTTGCACATATGAGAAAACAAAGATGAATGAAGGAGAGAAAAGTATACATGCTTTAAAAACCTCTACCTGTAAAAGCAAAGAAAGTACAATGAGGCGTTTGTCATAAAATATACATATATCTGCAACCATGCAAGTTTCTAAGGAAACAGAAGCAAAGAACTGAAATGACAACTATTTCACAAAGTGAGTTTCTCTCTCCCTGTTTTGCGTGATGAAGTCTGTGACTTCAGTGGAAGTAAGACTGACTCCCCCTCAGCTTGAGCTCTGAGCCCAAAAAGCCGCTTAATGCTGCTTTTGGTCAGGATGAGGTATTTTCATGTTAAATTTCCTTTCCGAAGGTCCTTTCAGTCAGTTTCAAATGGAAATTTGGATGCTGCAACACTAAAAATCTTACAGAAGCGACAGATGTTGCTACTGCTCAGAATTCAGCTGATGGCAGCCCAGTGCAATCTGTTTTTTAATGTACGTAGTCATTTCCCATACAAGACTTTTGCCATCAGAAAAAACAGTGACAGGGAATCATTGCTAYTGACTGTCAGGAACAGCACAGCATAGCGAGGAAGACGACCAATTGACCACATTTTCCTTCTCAAACAGGAGAAAGGTTATCTTTTTAAGTACACCATATAGCAAACTGCATCACTCATGGGCAGGCCGTTCAACCAAACATAAATACCTCAGTCATTCTTTGAGGAAGATGAAAACGAAGTCAGGGTAAGGGGGAGAGTCCCTTTTCTGTCTCGGCAGAGGGGAAAGGATGGTAGCGCAATGGCCCGAACGTTTCAGGTAAGGCTGTGCCGGTTGACTTCCCATTCTACGGGGCCTCTTCTCCCAACCCATTTTCAATAGATTTTAATTATTTGGCATAAATACAGATTCCTGGCTTTACCCACTCCACTAAATTTTCTGACAAATTATTTCGTGGCTAATACTAAGCCAACCGTTAATCTCTCCCTTAAGGCTCCTTATCTCTCAGACATGTGTTTTCTCAGGAGATGTCAGCTGGTTTTGTCCTCCCTGACGCACCAGCTTGTTGCTCTTTCACTTCACCATTTTTAGACTCACTTTTTTCCTCTACATCTGGATGTCTTTGTCTCAAGTTCATGCAGAGTCCACTGCTTTTGTCTCTACAGCTTTCAAACCAACATGATTTTTAAAAAATATGTGATTTTGATATATCYATATATAGAAGGGAATTAAGAAAGTTCAATCCATACACCCTCTGGCTCAAATTCAGCCCATAGAAATCAAAACACTAAAATGAKTGGTTACTTTTGATTCGTGCTGTAGATCTTTCCTAAATTCTGCCTTTTGGGCAAGCAAGGACGTTCCCCTGAATTCCCAGGGACAATCTGCCACAGTGATACGAAACTGTAAATGTCTACCATGCATGGATATATTCAAGACAGAACATCACACTGGTGAGGAGAAGCAGATGTCTTCTTATCAGGGATAGTTTCAAAAGGATTAAATCAAATTTACCACAATGCCAACACAAGGATTAGATGACTCATCAGTGTTCATTTGCAACTCTAAACATGTAATACAAGTACTAAATTATTTTCATTTCCATGCTCAAGTTCCCATAGTTCTTTATTATTTAATTGACTTTTTTCCAGACTARAGAGATGAAACAAACAAAACAAACCTCTGAAGATTATCTTTTTTCTTGATTATTAAATTCATTCCTCAAAAGGGAAAAAGTCTTGTGAGCTGTGGAATGTTTCACTTGACTTGAAAATGAATCATCACTTAATATGGTTCAGAGGAGCACAATGTGGAATAACAAAGGAGAAACRTTTACAAGAAACCCAAGAAAAGTCTACAAAATTGACATTGTACAATTGATACCGAAATTTGGCTGACAGTTTTCTGATGTGTACATCTGATTTCCACACTTACGTAATATCTCTCAGGGAATAAAAGTAGGACTAGGGGATACCTCTACAGCAGTGTCAGAACTCTTCAGTTATTGCAGAGCATGGCTTAATATGTAATTATACTGCATTTACTGTTCTTTAATTACAGACCCAACTTCTGCAAATATTGCAGGTATACTCTTTCCCATTGGTAAAATTATCTGAAGGGCAAATTACTTTTAATTCTTTCCCATAGGTCAGCTAGTGATTTAGAAAAGTCCATATTATAAAGCCAGTTTTTCTCTGAAAACTATGTTAGAGCTACAGAAAATATAAGAAACATGTAATATAGCCAAGCTATGGAATTTGTCTGTAATATAGTGTGCTTTGTGTTCCAGACTGTAAAAGTACAAACGTACAGAATTAGGCTCTAGGTAAATGAGATAAGATAGTTTTATCTCCTGTAATTTTAGACTATTATGGTACTCCTCCTGACCCAGAGGAAAAAGAGGCATGCTTTCATAATCCTTGCCCTTAGAGAAACCTTGAACTGTACCCAGCTTTCACAACGGCAAAACACTTCTCTTCCTGTAAATCAAATTGGCTGATATTTATACATATACAGAGCACATATATARTAGGTGGGATGATGTGGAAGATAATCAGCCACATTAAAAATGTATGAAAAGRGAACATTTCCACACTTCTGCTCATATTTGGCCAAAGGAAAAAATAACCCCTATTCCTCCTGCATAAATTTTGAAGGACARTATAATATAGCTGCTTGCACTCCCCTGAGCATTACCTGAGTGGAGCCAGTATAGCACAGGGCAACATATGTTCCTTCCAAAATGCRTTTGTGGAGTCACGAGGATGTCTAAACCACTACAGCGTTTCTGAGCTTATAGGTTTGGGTATGTCCGGTGACAGTGTATGGACCCCRTACACAAACAGGGCTCAGAATCTCCTGCCCCCAACCTCTTGGCTTTTGGTGGAAAACTTGTGTGTCTGGGCCAGAGCAAGCCATGGGTGTCTGATGAGCAGCACTTTGAGGGTCCTTCCCTGCAGCCAGCATCGGTCACTTCCACAGCCCACAGCCCTGCAGCCCCCAGGCTCTGTCTGCTCTCCGCAGGCTCAGCACAGAGCAAGCAGTCCCCATTCTTCATGCTTTTGCAGCAAATGCCATTAGGAGGGTGGTGAGGAGGCTTGCGCATAGTTTAACAGATGCTGTGCTGCAGGAATTTCCCTGACTGTTGGTAATTTCCAATCAAAAAAAAATCAGATAAACAACATACAAAAGGTGTGAGCTCCAGGGCCTTAAAACTGACATTAGACAAATGTTTGCTAGAAACACAGTGCATATTCTGACTGCTGAGGTTAATTAATTGCTGAGATGAATTATATAGGCAGAGCTAAAGTCAAAACTGGGGACGTTCAGGGAAATCCATGCTAGCTCAAGCAGGGATTAGGTGCTTGGTTCATAAATTACTAGGTGAGGTACTTTGGCCCCTGTTATGCAGAGTGTTATCATAATTATTCTTTTCTGAGCAGCTTATAGAATTATGGAATGCTCCTTCCAGCTTTGCAAYGGAACAGCAGTGTATGTACACTTATATATATTTCAGATATGCAGATRTACTGAATTCTGAACAATGTAAGCAGTGATATTTTAGACAAYACATAAATCTTAAACAATGATGTGTAAACTTTAGACAACATTTTAGACAATGTAAAAATATGTAGGAGCTATTACTTAGCATCAAATGATCTGTGAATACATTGCTGTTGGTCCCATTGCAATTCCACATTTTGCTAAACCTATGGTGGCAAATGGGAATCATAAATAAAATTGCAACAGTAAGTTGCACCTTTAGTTTGTTGATTAAATTAAGATGACCAGTRAGAGATTGACGTGGTTTTGAGTTCTGGATATTTCTTTACTCCTTTCTTTACKAGATCATCAGTGTGAGACACCAATGCTGTGAGGAGTCTAGATGAATATTCTTCTTAATAATATTCTTGTGAAGAATACAGACTGAGATTAACATAAAACTCAAGAATAAAAGGGGCTCTTTGGGCAACAGTCCCAGTCACTGGCTAAGTGAGGAGAATTGCAGCTATTGCTGGGTTCYTCTAGCTCTCAGTCCCATAGATGATCACAACCACAATTACAAAGCTTGGTCAGAAACCCAGGAATTTCTAACCATTCTTGGTAGACCTAATGCAGATATGAAGTCAGTAGCCACAGTGCAGCTTTTCCCAAAAATATTAATATGGACTCCTAACAAAAAAAAAGAACAAACAATATCTGAAGGTAGCATAAAAAAACTTGTTGTGGCATTTTTTTTTTCTGGTTTAAAATTGTAGTTTTGAGCTTATTTGTTTCTATGAGCCAAAAAGGGTCTATGTAAAGTTACTAGTATTTTAGCAAGATTTGACACTTATGTTCGTCTCAGTAAGTACTTACTTGAGCAGTCAACCTCAAGGTTGAGACTAGAGGTTGAAGTAGGACAAGATTTTATCTTTTCTCTTTGGTGAGTGTATCTATCTAGAGCATCAACATACATGGACACAAGTTAGCCACTTGATTTCAAGTGCTTAATTCTAGTAAGGTGACTTCTTTGCACATGGTTTTCTTTCTTCTGTCTGTCTTGTAACATCTCTCATTTGGCCCTAAGGGTAATGAATGAAACACTGATGACTCACATGGAAAGCCAATAAAGTTGAAGTCTGAATAAACAGGAAGTCCTGAAATTGGAGAGCTGAAAAATAAATCTGGATTTGTATTTTCAGCAGATCTGTATGTCCACTGCCTTACATGATAGCTGCAAAGGAGAGAGTGATCATTTAAATATACTCATGGCAATCTTCAGGACATGAAGCCTAAGGCAAAGAACTAAACGATGTAGCCCAGATGCCACTCAGGCAGGGGAAGCCAAACGTCCTGCATTGCAGGCCACACAAACCAAAGCGGCGGGCCTCAAAACCCTCCGAGACAGCTCATGTCTCACATGCGCAACTGCACTCGCTGCCTAAGGCTCCTGACTCCTTCCTTGGCCATCACAGGGAGCTTCTTAGGGAACAGCGCAGAGCCTGCTGCTTTGTGCTAAGCACTGCTCTCGCCTCCCTCCTTCTTAACARCGGGACCTAATTCAGACGTGGACACACTCTTCTTTACCGTGGACTTCCTATTACACGTGGATAGTTGAACAGCAGTGCCAGGTAATGTCCTGGCACAGTATTGGAAGTTCTGGATAACTTCGGTCCCCAAACCCCAAGATACCTGTCAGCAAGACTAATTATAAAGGTGAGGGGAAAAGGCAGCAGTGYGTGTCATTCTTTGCAACTGCAACAGTTTGCTTTGGTTTTTGTCATCAGATTTTACAGATAAAATTAAGCCAGGAACAAGGAGAAAGTTCCTATGTAGATTTAAAAGCATCCTTTAAAAACTTTTCCTCCCTTCTGAGATTTTTATTTGAATTTATTTTTCTAAACTGACAACATGTATTGTTTTACAATATTTTTACTGGGGCTCTAAACATGCTTTTTCCCCAAACTGGTTGATTTAGTCTTACTACATCCTTCCAAAAAATAAAAGAATTATTTTTCCACTCATAAAACTGAAGCACAGAGTAACTTATTCAAGATCATACAGCAGTCTCTGTCAGTACCACGAAGAGTATCTTTCTTGATTTCTGRTACTCTGCTCTAATCAGAAGAGCATTCTTTCTCCCCACATCAAACAAAAAGCAGAAAACAGACTTGTTTTAGCTGAAAATGTGCCTCCATCCATAGAGAGTGGATATAACTTTTCTCTGTATTGGACAGATCAAACCATATATTACATTMTTTCTTTCTCTTCTTTTTCTTCCAGTAGATTTCACAGCAGAGCCTCAAACAAATGTATTAAATAGAGAGGGTTTTAAAGCAACCTTGTCCTGTTTMTTGTGGGAATATTCTGTAATAATCAGACTGGCAGACTGTTCTTATATCTCAAAAGGCAGGAATGAAAAGTCTTGACTTGTTTAAAATTCTTCTTTTTTTGGGGGGGGGGGGAGAAAGTATTATTGAAGTAAAAACAACCACAAATGTACAATTCACCCACTCAGTATTACACCTGTATTCACACCCCGTACTGGCAATGGAAGGATCTCTGAGAAAGGAGAAAGGTGTCATAGATTTGATGAGCGCTGTAGCTGCTAATCAAGCAGTCACAATATACTTTGCAGAGAGGCCAGTTTACTAATTTTACCAGTACAGTAGCATTACTGAAAGGTGTGACATTTTGGCAGGAAGAGGAAGAAAGAACAGAACACAACGTGGCTTAGATACAGTTAAAATAATATTAAAGTGGTTTTAGTAGAATAACGTTTTACTGGCATTGCCTRTTTCACTTGTTCCGCTGCTACAGAAAAAACTGGGACAATTCCCTCTATATACAACTTTGAGAATTTTCTACTGCCTTGGTATTGCTAAATCAACGAGAGAAGATTTATTCCTGGAACTGATACAGTTATTGCTGAACGATAATTTTGTTCCATTTGGGAGAGAGCACAGAACACCAGATTTCAGGTATTGCCAATACACTGCTAGGAGAGGAGGCCCCAGGAACTGAACGCAAGAGAGAAATCAATTTTTAAGTTGCTGCTCACCCTTTCCACAAGAAAGCCTGGATGCAAAATGGCACCTCTAATTTCACTGGATACTATATTCTCTCATTGGTACTCCATGGGAACTGTACATTTTGCTGCAGTTTTCAGGGGTTTAGCGCTGGGATGCATGTGTACACACCGTTCTGTTGGTGGCACAGCATGAAGAAATGCCCCGAGCCCCACTCAGACTCATTACTTTGTGAGCTGTTCCCTAGAACGGAGAGAGCAGGAATTACAGCTGCTCACTGCCCCAAATGGCAACCGAGTGAACTGCTGTTTCCTGCTGGACGTAGCACAGTGTTAGAGGTGACATTTATTTTATTTTGGCATATCATGCAGCTTGGAGCCTGCTCTGAGATGCACCAGCTCTAAGTTTCTCATTAGCTATCGTGCTGCCACTGTTGCATTTGGGCTTCCAACACTGCAGGGAAGCACATTCGATTGTATGTATTTTTAATAAGGTTTATACCTGCAATATTTAACAGATTCTCTTCACATCAGTCATTCAAAGAGAGGATGGGAGCTGGTGTATAAAACTTAAAGGTGAGTCTAAGCTGAGAAGACCACATGTGGGTCAGTTTCCTGATCGGAACTGAAGGATTTCGGTGGGGGATCTGGCTTGCAAGAATCTGTGATTTCCAAATGAACTTTGAATCAAGCAATAAGGGCTAGTTAAGCAGAATAGGATGATTCTTATTCCTCTGAAAAACATGCCACAGTCATTCAGATATATCCTGGCCATCTAAATGATGCATTTCAGAGAACTTTTTCTCAGGTATATTGTTAATGTACAAAAAAGCTTAAAATGGAGAAAATAATATTTTTTATCAAGCTGTGGTAGCTTTTCATGTGCTAAGGTAGGCTTCAAGATAAATAGCAAAAAGTGGGTGGAAAAGCAGAAATACAGTTTTATTAAGCATGGATGACATTTAGTGTGGGCATAAACCACAGGGTGAGTCAGTGCTGCTAACTGCAATGCGTTGTGTCCATCTCGTAGTCATATGACAGAAAAGGAATGCTGCTCACAGCACACACAGAAAAGACTGGTCTTGGCAGCACTAGAAAATGCACAGCCCCAAAACATTACTGTATAATAATTTCCCCAGCAAAGGAACAAAAAGTATGACTGAAGTCTTTCCTGACCTTAGCAGTTGAGCCAGTTGGTTAAGGTTGACCTACTTCGTGCTTCCATTTTCAACTTTTTAACTAATAGGCTTTTTGCTCTGAGTCTCTTCTTGTTTTGGGTTTTTTCTTTCTTTCTTTCTTTCTTTCTTTTTTTTTTAATCTGAGGAAGAGTAGTAGGGCAAGGCTGTATTTTTCAAGCACAGAGGGAGATAAGTGGAGAAAAATTGCCATAATAGCACACAGCTGCTTTTGTAGATTACATGTTTTGTATAGCATATTTATTTGCTAGTGAATTTATCTTAAAGATGATAAAGGGGAACAAATTTCCTTTATTACCAGTCACATTTTTTGGTACATCATAATATCTATGAGCAAATTCCTAAGTAAAAGAGAAAAAAGAATTACCGTATTGGTTTGTGTCATCATACAGTGACTTAGGGACCAACAAGGCATTATACAAACCCCTACATATTTAGCTTTTATTATTTCATACATAGATTTTAAACTTGTTGCAAAGAAAGGGAAATTATTCACTCTTTACAGAGAACAAGACTTAGGCCTGCTCTCCACAGTGCAGAGTAGAGTAACCTATGCTTGCTTATAACCACRCCACAGAGCTGCAGGGAATCAGCTTATAGGGATTTCCACAGAGCTATAAAACTCCCTCTCCGATYAGAGACAGAACACAGAATTGCATTCTCATCCTTATGAGTGCAGCCTTTGCACTTATTCAGAGGGAATTTCTATCCAACACTTCCGTTTGGCCTTTGGAAACACCGGGACTTACCGCTTTAGGTGTGAGACCTGCTCACTGTCCTCGCTATTCCACACTTTCGTTCTGGGACCTCATGTATCGGGCACAGCCAGTCAACGACCCTCCAACCAGCTACGTCTGGAGCTGAAGGACATTGTGGTGGTGTGTTGCACAGTGTCCAAGGAGCAAATTTCCTGGGAATCCTGTTGTAGCAAGGAACCCCTTAAAGGGTATGTCCTTCAGTCATATGTAGTTTTTCGCTACTGAATCCCTCTTGTTAAAAGATCACCATTTTCCGCATCATGTCACTAAGCACTTTTCTTTCCCACCCTTCCTTTGTGGTAATTAGAGGGCCCTCTGGGAATTTAGGCATGCTTGAGAGCTTCATGCAGCCTACTGTATAGAAGTGGCTGATTTTCCCAAACGTAAAGACAAAATCAGGTGTAAAACCAGCCCCTACCTACCACCATAAATACTGGACAACTATTGTGTGTCCTAGTGGAAGAAGATTATTATATATTATGTATATAAAGCTGACATTTGAGCATGAAAATCATGCAGACTGCCAGAATAAGGAGAGGGCTGTCATCTAGCACAGGCATAGAAACACCTGTAAAAATAAGCAAAAAATAGTCTCCTTCTTATGGCAATCTGAATTACCTCGAGAAATATTGGACAGCACTGGTGTTACTATATAAGTATTTCTGTTTGCAGTATATTTTGTATGAGAGGATTTGGAACCTGGTCATCGATTCAGGACCTCCATGCCGTAAGTGGAGCAAAAGCAACATTAAAGTTGTTTAGCCAGCTGATGATTTCTATGGGTCCCTCTTGCAATTGCTGGCATGGAATGAAGGATCTTATTTGGCTCCGTTAACAGCACAAGTTAAAGCATCTAGCAAGCACCTAACTGGATGCATTATTAGCTTTCTCCAAGGCTGTGGTTGTACAAAAGAGTGTAAATCTGCCTTTATTCACAAGAGGCTGCAATAAGTACAGACCAGCTAAGTCCATGGCTCAGGCCCAACAGGCATATTTATTTTGCCATAACTGTAGATTACACCACTACTTTGGATTCTTAGGCCAAATACTGACACTTTTTGAATGCATGGGAGTGCTATATTATATGGTAGTTCTGTTGTTTTCAATGGGACTATTTGACAGTACATTGCTCTCCCTGTTCTATGAAAATTTTAAAAAACGATGGTTTATTTTAAAAGTTATATTATTAACAGATGACTAGGAAGCCATCCTACTATTACTATGTATTTTGAAAAACCTGCAGAGTATTTCTCTTCATAGGTAAGGCTAATATTAAATTTGTATAATAGATTTGCCAAGTGTCTCACTTCGCAAATGAAAGTATATTTTATAGTCTCATCTTCTGCTTATCCAAAGCAGAGACAAAGCTCACAACCGATCCAGTCATGCAGCTGGAAATACGTTATCTTTTGGGAGCAGCTGAAAAACTGAATATATTTGTAGTTAGATTTTTCTGTTCGTAGATCGGTTTTCAAGAATAAAAAAATGTGTACTCTTTTCCACTCCAGGTCATGTTCTAATCCATGTTGCATTTAGACTGCTAGAGAGGAAAGAGATTAACCTAAAGCACAGTTCATTTATTATGTTGTCCCTAGAATATTTAGTAATTGTGCTATGCCACAACTGTATCTAGGCCTAAACTAGGAAGAACATTTTCTGATTTGTTGATAGCTTTTTGACTTGAGGAGGTGAATAAGAGCAGTTTCTGTCGCTTCAGTCTAGTACCTGAACGATGGTTGTCAATTGTTAGCAATTTTTCAGGCTCTGTTGGAATGATTCAGTCATCAACTAGATTATATCATAAATCTTCACCTCTTTCAGTGAAAGAATAATTCATGCAAAGCTATAATTGTAGGTTTTGCTTTAAACACACGTAGAAACTTACCAGGTATAAATTTAAAAATAAATAAAAAACCCAGCAAGAATCAAAGGATGCAAAACTGTTTACACCAGTTGAAGAATCTTTTCAAAATCTTTGCTTTTCTCTGAAGTATATATAAAGATGTGAAAACACGATTTTTCTTTTTTGCTTAATTCACCTGAACAGAAGGATATTTCATTATGGGAATAATCCTTGAGAGTCATAAATCTAGGAATTTTAGGATATCATGGAAAGCAGTCATAGGGGGTTGAATTAGAAAAACTTTCTTTCCAGAGTTACACTTTGCAAGGACTGAGAAAATGGTAAAGAATCAAGAAAAGATGAAGGGATTTTGCCTCTCTCCCCTAAATATGATGATTGATTGATGCTTGCTTACATGACCAGATGACACCAATGCAGCATTCACCATGCAAGTAGAGACTGATCTGTTCTACTGTTTCTCTTCTAGAAAGAACTGAAATTCTCCCCAAAGAAGGGCTATTTTATACTTAAATTTCACTTGTGGAACTAGATGAGAAATGTGTATTCTTGCTTGCGCCATTATCATTAATCTGACTAATTTAGAAGACCTAAATTGTTCTGCAATTTTATACGTTTTTTAGATTTATAAACAAGTAATACTAGCAGTGTTCTAACTTAGATCATTTCATCTTGTGCACGCTGAGTACATTTTATGTCCAGAGTTTCCTCAGCCTTGTGTGGTTCATGATATCAGTGGAGTTTACCAAATGATGAAGACTTCATGTGCTTCTTTAATCTTATATGGCCTGAAAATCACAAATGGAATGATAAAGATAGAAAGTAACAGAGTACAGTTGCAGTGTCTACAAAACAACAAAAATAAAAATTTGGCYACATAAAATAAACTGCTATGGCTTCTGTCTGGCTTCTTATGCACAATTCTTTTTGCTGTGTAGATAGTCTATTTCTTAAGCTCTTAGCTTAGCTGTGTAGAAACAGAATAACAGCATTTTGTTATCTGTATGATAACTTCTTTGGGTCAATGGGACAAATTTTATTCTTGTTTAGTTTGACGTTAACTCAACAATTTACTTTGAGTTACAGAGGTCAGAATTTGCCCAAGCATTTGTTTGTGTCACTTGAGTAATTAATATAGATTATTAGATTAATATAGACACTGGATTAATTAACCTAGTTATAAAACTTTGTATAAAAAACGAATTTTTTTCAAAGCCTGATACCAGGTGATATGTGTCTTTAAACAATCTATCTGTAAGATACAACACTTTGTACCTTAACAATTTTTAAACCAGTTATTGTGTAGTCTAGCTTTGCAAGGAAATGAGGATTACGTGATATTGTCTTCTTTGGGGTTTCTTTTGCCTTTGAGTTTCTTTTGCCAGGCTCAATCAAATTCAGTGGCACGTAAGTGTGGCATAGAACTGCCATAAAAATAGATGGGAGCGTAAAAGCGAGACTCTATTGTTTGGTTAGAATCACATGATAATTGAGGTTGGAAGAGACCTCTGGCGATCATCTGGTCATACTCCCTTCTCAAAGTAGGGGGAGAATATATTCTCTTGCAGTGTGAGAGGAGAAGCAGACCTCACTGACTCATTAGGCATTCTCCTCATTCAGGCAGACAAGAGCAGGCAAATAGAGATTACGCCTGGAGAGTTTTGCATGGGTATTGGAAGGGGTTTTCCAAGCAAAGCCCAACAGTATGTTTCTTCTTGTCCTGAACTGATTCTAGAGTCCTAAGAGCTTCTCAGCTGGCAGGCCCAAGCACACACRGTAGTCACCTCCTAGCTCTACGTAGACCACGTTTCCTATTCTCACTTCAGCCTTGTTTTTGTGGACAGGTATGCGGCCTAGAAGGGGGAAAAGACACTCATAARCTTGTTTCCAAATCTGGAAAACAGAGGAACTGGAGGCAATGGTCCGAAGCATACCTTCCACACAACTTAGCTGTCACTTAGGTAACCTTAAGTTTATATTTGCTTGCTCTAAGAATAAGTAAATGCCTGTAAATTTCACAAATAATTTACACTTTATTTAAACAATTTCTTCCTTTTCTTGTTAAAAATATATATATATATAAAAGGGAAATCAAAAAGTTAAGAAGAATCTGAGTGCAATATAAGGATATGAAATCAATTACTGCTCAGTTTTACATTTTAAACCTTGAAAAGGGGAGGTTTTTACTCTGAAAAAAATATTTCAACCATTTTAACTTCATACAGTACTATCTATAGCTCTTTCACATGCTAAACTTAAATCTTAACACATTATTGTATAATAATGTTAAAATTTTATTTGGTGTGGGTGATTTAATGTGGTTGGAAAAAAATTAGAAAATTCTAAGCAATGAATATGTGACCTCACATGTCCTATTTTACACTACCACTAATTTTTTGCATATGAGACATTCCCATTTGAAGATACACTGTACAGAAAGTGACAAGTAATACTTTGTTTTAGGATTTCAGCAACAAGTACTTTCTTTATTACCAAAGGACATTTCATAGAGTCACTTCAGAGAATGCAAATTAAATCACAGAGCAAATGTCTTTCATCTTACTTCATGTTGGATAAAAAGTGCAGTCTTTCTAGAAAATATTCTATTTTGGCATCATTTGAAAAGAAAGCTTTAATTAATAGTACGTTCAGTTTTCTGGTGTTGAGTGCTATTCAGAAATGTAGGCATCTGCAGCCAACTGAGGCCATTAAACATGCTTTTGCACTCTGTTGACAGGGTTTTGCTCCAGTACGAAAACATCTCTAACAAAAGTCTCTCCAGCAGCTACATAAAAGTGAAAAAGCAAGAGAAGAGTAGGAAAACGTGTTAATATCAGGTAATATATTGCATCAAGACAGGAGACGAAACTGTGAATCTRTATATACACGTAGCTAAAGCTTTATGCAAAATAGGAGCTAAGTTTCTCAGTTTACTAACTGAACAACATGCTGGCTCCAAAATAAATATTAGAGGGTTGTTATGTGAGGGATGCAAAGGCAGAGGGTAAAATGAAAAACTAAAAGTGATCTGCAGTGTCTTTTAAGTCAACTGAAAATGCTGATCTGCAATTGCATTCTTCTGAAAACAAATTACCTAAGGGGGGAAAAAAAAGTATGTACCTGTATATGACAGCTGGTTCAGTTTCTGTTTGCTGATGCTTTGGACTGGCCACCATCAAAACAGGCATGCTATGCAAACTGTGAGCCTGATCTGATAAAGTAAGTCCTATAGTCCCCACATTGAAAGCGACCTGCTTGATGTATCAGAAAAGTGAGACTATTCTGAGCGTCTTCTGCAGGCACTTGCACAATTGCCTGGTACTCAGGAACAGATTCTTAAAAGGAAGGGAAAAATTTCTATACTACGCAATCTAGGATGTGATTTCTAGTTCCTGTTTTAAAAAAGACTGTCCTGTAATTACCTTCACACTTATCTCTGGTATTGTGGTTTCCTAGGTTTTTAGCTATCTGCCAGTGAAATGTTTCATGTCCCAGCCACTGAAAGCTCAAACCACGCAGGTTTGACTGATCATACTAACGTTTATGCATTTGCATGGTGCAGTGCTGGAAAATAGTTGCTAGGACCCTTGAGCAGAGATTCAGTCGCAGCCGAGGACGCGTTCAATGAATAGCTGATTCCACTGCTATGCCTGCCAACTAGTGGGCAGATGAACAGTGAGCTCCTTAATTAGCAGAATTCATGTTAAGAGTACATTATCTCTGCCTTCATTCTGCATACAACTCAGGTTTATAAAATATTGGTAGAAACTCACTTTTAAAATTATTTTTCATTAGAACTTGCTGCCTGCCTTATACCATCCTAATTAATGTATCCATTATATACTGAATTTGATAGAATTTGTATGTGCTTAATTAGCTAAAAATCAGACCATTTTCCTACCTACCTAAAGGCAGATTTCAGTTTCTAACTTGGACTAGTTTATATAATGTTTATGTCTTACTTTTAAATTTATATTGCACAAGGTTTAAAAATTGTGCAAGATCTAAGTTTAGAAATAAATCCAAGGTCTTCTGATTTTCATAGCAATTGTAAAAAATTAGTCTGAAGTAGATAATGTGGAACTGTAATAATGTTAGTCAGGATAATATTGTGTCTTCAGATGTCTTACAGTAATTCTGTCTGTGCCATTCATTCTTTTCAAAAAATACTTTTGAAAGCATTAAGGCATGAGCAACTCTCAAGCAACACAGAGGTCAAAACCAGGACTGAAAGTAGTTCCAGCTGGTCCCAAAGATGCCAGCTGATCAACAGGCAACCCTACTAGGTTGAGATCACAGAATCAGTAAGGTTAGAAGGGACCTCTGGAGATCATCTCTCCAACCTCCCAAAGATTTCCTTGTGGTGGTTCCACTGGGGCTTGAACTCAGGACCTTCAGCATGTAAAGCAGATGTGATGACCACTACACTATCCCACTTGTTGCTGATATATACATTGTAGACAGCTGGCATAGTGTGCAGAATCATATTAGGACTCAYACAGTTTGCTAAATTTGCAAGGACAAGCCAACATGGTTGCAGTGACTGTAAATGGAAGAAAAGAGGCCTCAGAACATACAGAAAATGTCTGTCTCTGCATTCAGGCCTCACAGTTTCTTTCTTCTTTACAAATCTGACCACATCTTTTAACACAGATGCCATAAAAAAAAATGTAGCTATAAGCATTAATGTAAGAGTTGGGGATACTGAAGATGACTACTTAAGTTAACAAAAGTGCCATGTGAAGCAGCAAGTGAACATCGATCTCTATCATTTGTGGTGAGCAGAGTCTCTGCAAATAATGGGACCGAGATGGAAACACTGGGAGGTATTAATTCCGTGGATGCAACTAACACATGTAAGACATGCACATGTCCTGAAAAGCAAGTGATTAGTTTAGAAACGCTAAACTTGCTAAACTTCATGCCACTCTTTCATATGGGGCAAAGAGATTGGAACTCGGATGTCTCCCTGTGGTTCTGATAGTTCAAAGTAGTGAAAAAGAGCAGAAAGTTGTTCAGGGCTTTTTTCACAAAGTTGCTACTGGCTTTTGGCATGTATTACACGCCTGCAGCATTCCAAAAAATGGTAAAATCCCCAAATCTAGGAAGTAGCGAGCAAATCCACCACAGCCAACAGTAATGAAATTGTGATATATCAGCACACCTGTTTGGAATAGCGGAAGGATGTGAAAGAGGTGTTCAGGCCAGTTTTATGAGCATGTCTGACTGTGTGAAAACTGAGAAAGTGGCCAGATAAGCATGGAAGAGGTGACTTATTTGGAATGTAGGCTGCAAAGTGGTCAGATCAGGCAGGAACCCCTTGCAATGRAAGCTAAAGTAACTAAGAAACACTGTAAGATGAGTTTCAGAATATATTATTCYCTTTCATGGTAAATACTGCCTAGCTGCCCAAGATATATACTAAAAGATTGGGGATTTGCTTTCTGCTTGGGAGAATACTTGAGATGATCACAGGCCAAAGTGCCYTGTTGGGGCTATTTCATTACTTATGCTGTGAATACCAAACTGTGATATAAGTCTCTAGAAATACTCATTTCAGTTTTACTATTACAGTTATTTGAAAAATGATCCAGCATGAGTGATGTACAAACACAAAATTCTTGGAGCAAAATACTATAATTAGATGTCTATGTTAGGTGCCCTGTGATTAATTTTGTGATTGCAACGAAGTTACCTCACTGAACACATACACAGAACTACTTTTTGTTAGTATCACAACTACTAATTTTCTTTTTCCATCCTGTGAACAAAAGATTGCCACCTAAATATGTAGGAAGACATTATTATAGTTCAGTTACAAAGTAACTGGAGTTCATAAACAAATACRTACTTTCCTGGCTCCTTTCTAGACAGCACTCCATTCAAATATGCGATAAATGCCCCCAGCCAAGGAAAGAGTCAGAAATCTCTTCCTATGATCATATATTCATTTCTCTTGGACAGCTAACCCTTGCAGCCCTTATTTGAAGTCAATAAGAATTTTCCTTAAAAAGGAAAAAAAATAGCCCAGAACAATTTTGTTTTTAATACAGAAAGTTTCCAACAACCCAGCAAACTGTCAGGACTTTATTCAGGCAAAATATTTAGTAATATCTCTAGCGAACAAAAAAAGCCATGCAACAAACAACTGTAAACATTATAAAACTGACTTTATCATGAAGGTAGTTATCAGCCATGTGAATTAAAGAAAGCCAAGCATGTAGTTCCAGATAACATAGACAATATAGTACTTTCTCATTACATATTCTTTCAGAGGATCTGCTAGCAGGTGCAGGTGAAAACTGGTTCCTCCAGGAATTTCAAATATTTGCAAAAAGCTTGCAAGATAAACAAGAAGAATTCAGGGAAGAATACGAGTATGAGAACATATATAGCTGCAGGGTTCCGCTACTGATCTGCATTTAGAGCAGCTCAAAATTGTTTCTGCAGCAGCAAAAACCAGTGCCTTTATGGGTTTTGCTTAAAGAAATATAAAGTGCTCCTGAATGGTCTCATCTCAACATGCAGAGGATCCACAAGCCTATGCCCATACTGACATGGAGATACACTCCCTAAAAATTCACACACTGTTTCTTTTTCTTTCAGATTTTTGGATAGACTTTCATTTTGATACACTAAGATTTATGCCAACATAAATTACACATGCAAATCTTCCATATGTCAAGATAGGAAAATTTACCACTTAAATTTTGTACGTTATATTTCTTTCTCCTGACTAAAGTAATTTTATCAACATAATACAGGCAGCAGGGCAACACTTCATAAGCCAGATGTTTATTGACCTGTGTGACCCTCCAAGTGTTTTCTGCATGATTATTTGTGGTATGAACATAACAGATAACATCTGAAGTAATGTGGGAAAATAGACCTATAAATCCAGTCACTTTTGATTTTTATTTCAGATCGTTTAATTTCATTAGTTTTTGTTTCCTGAAGGTAAGAACTTAAGGTGAAAAAAGGCCAAAATCCAAAATGATCTATTTTTCAGGTGCTTTCCAAGTTCTACTGGTGCTACAAGTGGACATTGAAAACAGAATGAACAGAAAAAAATGTCAGTAATTTAACTCTACAAAAAGAACTCACATAGCAAAACAGATGCTGTGCATTGCATAACCTTTTTTTCACAATTAACTATTAACTGCAGTATATTGGCATATTCATTTAAAATATTACACAAAAATAATCATTCTGAATTAAAATTAATTGGAATGTTAACTGGTTTTATGCATCAGAAGACAGAGGTGTTAAGGAACAGAGGAATTTAAGGTGTACTGAAAGATAAAGATGTGTAAAAACAGAGGACAACACTGTCTAGGGAGAATATTATGCCAAACAGTAATTAGCTATGACCAGAAAGAGTTATGCTCTTCTTTTTGGATGGCATCTGCAGCCTTGAAGCTCCCTGATATTGCACAACCTTGGCAGAAAGCACAAGGAACAAAAAGGAAGCACAGAAAGGAAGACGGATGCTCAGCCTCATCTGCTTTTTTTCCATGAGCAATAAGCAACTTTTGACTGGAGTTTCCCCGCTGTGAATAAAGCAACTGCTGTAAAAAAGATGCACCACCCAAAGATGGTAACTCTCTCCCCTCTATCCCCAGATATTTTAACTGCTCTTCAGTTAGAAAGTATAGACTCTATATCTGATTTAGTGAAATGGTTTGTGAGTGCCACTCATTCTGTTCAGCGCAAAGTCAGATGATGTAAACTATGACCAGCTGGGATTTAGGGCAACCCAGCCGGTTTATCCTGAAATGCTTCAGGAAGGGATTGCCTGATCTATTCTATCTCAGCTGAAGAGGAAATAATCTTTAACAGAAAGTGAGAAACTAATATTTCTGATGATCATAGATAATCTGGTGTGCAAGCAGGACAATCGCTGGCTGTAGGACAGAGGTATATAACCTCAAATTACTCTTCTGCTCTTTGTTCCTACTTCTATTTAAAGAAATGCAGCTTCTGTATAGTTTTGCAATGCACAAATTACATGAGCTAAATAACTAACCTGTCACTAATTTGTTTCATGCAAGAAACAACAGCAAAGCTCTGAATTTTACTACCACTTAGCAAAAGGAGAATATTTGTCTATCTAGTTATCGCCACAGACTCAGAATACTTTATCATCACTGATACCAACTGCCCTCAAACATTATTATTTTTCATAAATAGAGAATTGTGGATTAAGCTGAACAATCTAGTTTGCTCTAGATCTCATAGGAAACTTGTAAATGTAAGTTGAACAAACTGTCCTAAGAATGCCATATTTCCTGGGCCAGACCAGCTGCCAATGATTATATTCAAATTTTATATTAAAAAAACTAGCCCGATATACAAAAGTGGTTTCCGAGATAGGATTCACTAAACTTAACACTTTACCTTTCTTCAGATACTACAGATGCTATGGTTGAATGACTGTGGCTCCACTATGCTAGTAGGATTTGTTGAAAAGTGTTTTTTCAGTTCTCCACAAAAATAAATGACTAAATTCATTAAATTGTCAGAGCAGAAACTGTCCAATATTGACCAATAGCTTAAGGCATCCATCCAGAATGTGAGACATTGGGGGTCAACACCACGAGCTTCAAAACTGCATGTGAAAGTCATTCTTACATAAATAAACATTTAAGTTGGTTACACAAAATGAAGCAGTGACAACAGTGCCATCGAGGAAGATCCATATTTGAGCAGCTTGAGGTTTGATGCTTAGGAGAATCTTGCAAGAGTTGGAAAATCTAAATCAGGAAATATTCAATTATTTATACAGAGTAGAACTGAATAAGGTGCATGCACTAACTCCCTCATCCTTGCCTTCCAGGAAGCCTTGTGTGCAAGGTATGGTTCTGTGTGCTTTCAACTCCCTTCCGACAAAAAGGAAGCTAAATCTGAATCTGCCTGCACAAGGTAGGTTCCCTTGCCCCTAAGACACTGCATAGAAAGAGAATTGTATTATCACCACATCTTTTGGCAGTTCTGTCACTCAAGCTCCCTGGAGGAAAAAATCTCTCTGAAGAAACTGTTCACCAAACTCACCCAGAACTTCCTAATAGTTGCATTGTTTTTTGTAGATGTATTTATTTATCGCCTGAAAAAATCACATATTGATCGATGAGTGGTTTTCACATGGGAAAACCGTACTGCTGTGCCCTCTACTCTGTCCTTTTTCCAATGTATATCTGGATAGATTGGTCTTTGTATGATGTAAACTCTACCTCATTTTTAATAGTTATTTCCTATTTCATCTTCAGATGCTTCAAGAATATTACTACTGTTTCAGTCTTTGATATCCAAATTGGATATAAAGAAATTGTATTAAAAAGCAACCATATATCTTAGTTCACTTCCACAGTTATTAATGTTTTTTAAATGAAGCATTAGACAATTTTGCCTAACGGATGTTATTTATAAACTTTCTTTAGCTAATAAAGCTAAGATTGAGTAAGCTTTAAGTGTATAAATAGAAGTAGTAGCTGGAAGTCTTATTTTAGTATTAACACATTTGAAATTAGATTATAGATGACATGCAAAGGAGTATAAACAAAAAGCACTTATATTGCGGTATATATATGTAACAAAACATGACTTCTCACAGTCTACAATGTACCCCACTAAACCAATGGCAAAACATGACTCTAATAGGTGTCTGAAAATGTCCGACCAACTCAATAAAACCCATCTTAAAAAGGACAGAGCATTAAAGCAGTGCTGCCACGTGGGGGAGGGGTTGTCCACTGAAGAGGAACAAAGATTACAGTTCTAGTTCTGCTTGGTATTTGCCAAAGCATTTGCCAACTAAGGTAGCATAACCTTACCTGCCAAATGCAAATGTAGAATGCAGAAGATGAGTAAGAGACATACAATAATTTTATTCACGCAGAAAATGTAAATTACTGCAAGAGTTCTTCATGTAGTAAAAACAACTTTTTCTAAAACCTCTTTCATGTTTTAGTTCGATGTCAATTGTTTTGAACAATAGAAAAGAAAAGAATCAAAATTTGGATTAAAGCCCGTAACAGTTACTGAAGTGTATATATAAGAATTACTAAGGGTGCCATATAGAAAAATTTAGATTAAGCATTAACAAAGCTGCAATGAAAGAAACTGCAAAGAATGAACAAGAAGAGAAAATATCTTTTGATTTCCTTCAAAATTTCATTACAAAAAGAAGGAATTTATATGACATATATTATCTACCTGAATGACAAAGCCCCTTATTTACATTTTACCTGTTTTTTTGGTTTAGAAGATGAACATAAAATATTATCGAGCCATGGTATACTGTATGTATGTATATATGTATGTATGTACATAAAAAGGAGTATTCATTTGTACACTCTTCAATGGTGGCTATAAATTAAGTATTTGTGGATTCTCATTTGTGTATGCAGTTACTAAAAGCTTCTTGAACACAAGAAATAGTATTTTGTCCATCACACAAACAACCTACCAAGATGTTTGTTTTCATGTAACCTATGAAGACTAAACTCAGCTCTGTCACAATTCCAATTTCTTCAAAAAAGTTGTTACACAAAGTCTGAATATGAACTATTCTTCTGAACTTCCCTGCATTTTCCTGTTTGTCATATACTGCTTCCTCAGTGTTTAGTTTTATCCTTGATACAGTATTCCTCATACATTTAAGAAAAAATAAAAAGAAAACCTCCTTGACAAGAATGGTAACAAAATCAAGAATTATGTATTTCTTTTTAAAACTGAAGCAGTGAGGCTCTATTTAAACAGATGCAAATACAGAAACCAGTTTAGGGTGCCTAGCTGTTCCAGCTCTAACTCTTTCTACAGTCTCCTTTAATGGRACATTCCTAATGGAGATCAAAGCAAGCTGCTTGCCTCAGGCCACACTTCTGATTGGCCTTATTTTGCTCGGGTTGGCCAGTTTCAGATGTTCTGTATGTACATTTATGGCATACGAGATTGCATTCAGCATTTATGGACATTATTTTAGCCCACTGTCTGTATTCAATCCACATTTACTTTCCAATTCTATCATCAATCTATGTCTCATAACTTCAGGTTCCAGGGTTACTGAAAGAAGACCCTTATGTGTTTCATTATACCGCTTAAATACATTCTTCATCACTTTTCTCTCCTCAGCAACATAAAGAAATCCCAGAATTTCTGTAAGTGAATACATCCAATTTGCAAATAGTGGAAATCTCATGATCTCTCTCTGCCTATTACTGATGCACACATACTGATACACAATGGTGATTTTGCCTGCTGAAGCATCCTTGCAGCTAGGAAAAGGAAATGCCAGCTCTCTTCTTTAGGATGTAGAGCAGTCTGTAGCACTCCACTCTCCCGGCTCCGTCAAAGAAAGGTGCCTGGAAAGGCTGTTGTTGTGGCTGACTGCTGGGTAGCCACATGTAAAATATAAAGCAAAAGCCCCATGGAATTTTCCTTGAGCATGTTGTCAAAGTCTAGTCCTCAGTTTGCACAAAATGCTTCCTGTTTACATGCTAGAATCATTACTCTCTTACTCAGCAGTAAAACTAAGGGATTTCTAATGTTAATTTGTCTTTTCCTGCATTTACCAAATGTGCTTTCAGAGGCGGAACATCCTCTTTCAAGCAAGATTTTCTCTTTTCTTGCACTTTTTTATCTATCCCTCCAAAGTTCTTTAAGAGGAACTGTATTGGGGCTGTCCACTCCTACTCTTTTTTTTAACTTTAATATGTTTACTTTTGTATCAGTACATTTATATTCATCTGTAGCCCATCCCTATATTGTATTTTATCTTTAATCAAAACATGTTTCATTGCTACTGATTGTTTTCCCTTATAATTGCATTAAACATGGCAATAGCAATTCTATATGATTAATCTCCAGTTCATAAATTTTTTTACAAAATAAGACTCTTCAACTGTTTCTGTAAAGACACTTAGAGTGAAGAGTGTAAGTATTGCCTACTTAATAAGCTGAACATTAACTCAGTGTGAAGATATCAGCTCATATTTTAACATGATGTTTTGACTTAACATTTACAATTACCTCAAAATTAAAATCGTTACTATCCTGACAAACACTGAATTAATCCTAAAAGCACATATTCTGCATTTTGTGTTTCTATTCACCTTTGTTGTGGGCTTCAAATGTCACATTTATTTATTCCTCTAGGATTTTTTCTTTATTTTATTACAATTTCTTTTCTTACATTGGACTTCTAATCAGGCATACCAACACAACATATGTAAAATGACTTGCATTTCACAGAAGTTGGAACATGACAGTGGTGTCCTTGTAATTATTCAACATATCAGAATCTTTAAACGGGAGAATATGTTTAACTCAATTTTCCTTATATTTGTCTTTTAGCAAAATTATGTTCACCAAAACCCTTTTTCAACTTCTGTGATCAGGTCTGCTGGTTATATAGTATTTTCAGCCTAGCCTCAGAGCCCTTTTTAAGCTTACATTGTCTTTCAGGATTTATTTCTTTTAAGCACCTTTTACACCTTCATCTACTCTATTACTCATTAATTCTTTAAATGCTTCAGTTTATTTCTCCAATTAAGACACTGGTTTTACTATTCAGTAAAACTGTGCCCATTGCACATCTCCACTGATGGAGATCGGCTTTCAGAAACCACAGGATGTCACAGAGCCACTGAATCACAGATAGTTGAGGTGGGAAGGGACCTCATCACAACCCCTTAAGCTCAGCAGTTCAGCTAGTTTTCAATCCACTTCACTGCTCCCTGATGTAGCCTGTGCTGTATCAGCTTGGGTAGGAGGATGGCAAAGGAAACAACGTCAAAAGCCTTGCTAAAGTGAAGATAAACAACATCCATTGCTCTCCCCTAATCCACCAAGTCATTTCATCATGGAAGGCTATCAGGTTGGTTAAGCACAGTTTCCCTTCAAAAATCCATGCTGAATATGCCTGATCACCATCTCATCCTTCATATGTTTGGAAATAGTTTCCAGGATTATTTGCCCCATCACTTTCCCAGGGGTTGTGGTGGGGCTGATGGCCTGAGCCCTCTAGATCCTCCTTTCTTTCCCTTCTTGTAGACAGGAGTGACATTTGCTTTCTCCCAGTTCTCAGGAACCTCTCTTAGTCACCATGACCTTTCCAAGATTATCAAGAGTGGCCTCCCAATGACACTGGGTCAGTAAGTCCCTGCATCAAGCCTGATGGGCAATCCTTTTCCAGGCTGACCACAGACTGATCCAGTCATATTAACCATTTTGTGTCTGCTGCCTGTTTTCTCCTGCAAAAGTATCCTTTTAGCTTCCAGTCTGCTATACAATTTCTCTTTTCCTCCTCTTGGTTCTGGTATGAATTATAACAAAAGTTTACTATTCAATATCATGAACTTCACCACCAAGTGGTCATTCATTCTTCCTGAATAAATGGAAGTCCAGCTGTGATGTTTTGTTTACATCCATGTTTCACTCTCCATAAAAGAGTAGCATTAGATATAAAGGAAGAAATAAAACATAGAGATTGATACTAACTAATAAAGGTACCCTTAATTCGTTGCCTTCACGAAAGCATAAAGTAGTATTAATATGAAATTGTTTGCCAAAAGGTTTATTTATGGTATTCTTGACATTATAGTAGGATTGAGGGTGGAGGGGGAGAGTGTCAAGTTTCTGTTTAATCAAGAACCTCTAAGGTATACCTGAGTGGTTCTTTGGTCAGCTATAAAATAATCATTGCTTTCGCATGATAGCATCAGTAAAGTATGCTCTGCCTGGAAGCTTTTATTCCAAGTATTTATACTCAGCAGCATGAAATTTTATTTCAAAAGATTACAAAACCAGGAGTTAGAGTGATCATGACTAACTTTATGCATCACACTTTCAGGGTGCAGACAGAGTTTAAAAAAGGTTTTAGGCAAAAAGAAGTGTTGGATCAAAACAAAATGCAGATAAATACAGAGCTAAATGAATGCTGGCATTGGTGGACATGAGCTTTACAGAAATTATACACAGAGTACACATAGATCAGTTTTGCTGCAGCTTTCATCATACACTGAATTATTATGAACACTCATAAATCTTCCAACAGTCAAAATCTCAAGAGATTTTTTTTTTATGTTTGGATCTCCCAGTGACTTCAAAAAATGAATATATTGTCTGTTCAATGCAAAAAATAAATGAGGAAAATGTAACAAAATATCAGTTCAAAGTCATAAACTTTGATGTACAAAGAAGTTAGTTATCAAGGCTAATGAATTACCATGTGTCAGCTGCTGTGAGGTAATTGTCCATATGTACATTCTTCCTCTCCTGAAAATGCAACATAATCATATGTAGTGATTATATGTAGTGTTCCTCTCAGTTAAAAAAGGGTAGACTATTTCTTTCTTTTCCTAGAGCTACAAGAATGCACACAGAAAAGTTAGCATTACTGTCTCTCAATAAGGTGTTCATATGTCGCTACCTATATATCCACAGATTTTAAATGCAAAGGTGCTATTAGGATTACCTACTCTAACAACCTGCACAATACTAGCTAGCAAGCTGCACTCAGTAATTTCTAGACTGACCTCAATAACTTCTTGATCTAGATTACATACTAGAAAGACAGGCTAGACATCTTACCATAAAGTACAGCACTTAAACACATGATTACCTTGAAACACAGGCTAATATGTCATTGACTGCCTTTTGAAAACATACATAATTTGCTGAGTTGGGTTTTAAAATTGCAGGGGATGAAGAATGATAACTTTTCTTGATAAACTATTTCAAAGGTTAACTCAATTTCTACTTTGAATGCCTCTGTTTTTAGGGCTATGCATTTGTATATGAAAAATACAGAATGCTTTTTTTAAAAAAGTCAGCATTTTAGTACTTTGGATGCTGATAATAAATGCCCTGTCAAATTTGTAGACAAGTAAAACCAAAAGGGCATAAAAATTAGCTTTTCAACAGACTAAATGGAAGGAATAAGCATGGCCTTCCCCAGGGAGTGGTAACTAAGTAACTAACTAAATACGTTGCAACTCAAGATGGGAAATGTGGAGAAGGTCTCCTGGGTGTTGGGAGACTTGTTACAGAAGCACGTATTACCTGAAGGGAGCAGAAAGAAAGAGATGCCAAGGGCCTGTCTATGTGAGCAAGACATACAAGGGTTTTTTTTGGAGCAAAATTCCAGGATGCCCAGGTAGATTTTGATTTCCGAACAAAGCAGCTGCCTCATCTTGATTGTTTCTAATATCTACTGTTTTCCAGAAAACAGGATGTTGTGTACATTCTTTTAAATTATCAAGATTGCCACTGTTGGACTATTCTTCATTTCTCTTTTTAATGCAAAAAAGGCTCTAAATATTGGCTAGCCACACATACCAAAAGCAATAAATTTGTTCATTATATGCAAAATTGAAAAATTTACCTTCCAAGCTTTTATGGAACTATCGTTACAGTAATATTTGAATATTTTACAGCACAATAGATTTTTTGTCATGAGGTTCTGAAGTGTGATGCGACATACGAGATATATATGGAGATTTTAAACCCTGACAGTTAACTATTTAAATCTTATTAAAAAGTGAATCACGTTCCAGTTTTTTCAAAGCATTGTTTAAAAATCAATAACACAACCATACCTGTAAAGTGAGAAAAAATCATGAAAATATGACCATGTATTTAGTACAATTTAAACTGTGATATAGTTTTTTTAATAGTGATTTAATTCTATGATTTTTAAAAGTGTCACGCTAAATCCTTTTAGGAAAAGTTGGCCCCAGTCTAGGTACCTTTAGCCAGTTCAATCAGAGTAGTTCACTATGTCTGAAGTGGGATTGATAATCTGATTTTTTTTCCTTCAGACGGAATTAATTCTGGAAAGTGACAACCATACTGTGTCTGAAATAGACACAGAAAAGAACTCAAAAATCAAGAATGACTGTAAATCCACATTGTATAACTCTAATCCTCGTCTCCCACACCGTGGTTCCTGGTGTATCTTAGATAGGCCTGAAGTTTCATTTAAGTCATGGCTATCTCCCCAGGCTGCTCACCCATGGATGGCTCAATTGCCTGAAATCTCCACAATGCCAGATGTTGTATCTGGCTTTACGAGGCACCCTGAAAGGGTAGTCTGTGCACAAAAAGCAATGGCAATGCTCAGGTAAATCTGTGGTGGGTTTAGGATGTCCACAGTGTTTCACTGGGTCTTTATCCAGTACAAAGTCTCCAGAGCAGTTTGCTCTTCAATCATCTTTGATATTCATCACAAATATTGTCTTGGCATTTTACATTGGTAACTGCTCATATCACAGGCTTTAATAATATAGGTATTTTGTACCACCTTCTCAAATTATGAGGTTCATTTTTTGGAGCTGCAAGATAACAATGTGGTGATGATTTCAGGACCAAAGCTCATCAGGAATTCTTGTTTTGCTCTTTTCTTTTTGATTTAAAATACAAAATGCCCAATTTCAAGCCTATAGTGTAATATTAATATTTATATATAATTGTCCCAATACGTAAATTAAAAATTGATGTGAATTGCTAAAAAGCTTTAGTTTTAAGTACCTTCAGTGTTACAGTAAGTCCCATATTCTACTATCATAAACAGCACAGTATCACTTTTAAAAAGTTGACCTTTCCATTCCTCCATTGCTTCTACTGAAAAGCTGTTCAAAAATAACAAACGAATTTCCAGCTTAAATTTATTAATGGTCAATTTGTAGCCATTCGTTGTTCTGCAAGAATTGTCCCTGAGCTAAACAGCTCTTTTCTCCCTCTTGTGTTTACTACTTCCGATAAAATTCTATCATAGTGCTTCATAACATGAGTAAAAAACAGATCTAGAATAGAGTCCTTTAGTGACTGCACTTCTGACCAATATTAGTTATTCTTTTTTTAATTACAGTCCTGATGCAAGCAGCATGAACTGCGTTCATATCTAAAAGCACCCCAACAGCTAAGCGGAGTCAATTTTCAGTGAGATTCCTCTTCTCATAAAAACTTCCCAATGACTGGGACTGAGCCCTCATAACCAAAACTCTCCTCCCAAAATCAGCCATTGCAATCTGTTCGACATTTGTTGCCTTGACACACCACCAACCTTCTTATCAAAGAATGAGATTCCCCTTTGTCCTTCTGGTAATGAAGGCTAAACACATCCTGTGCTGTTTTAGGACAAGTGTAGCAAGCAAGTCAAGTGAAGTGATTATTCCCCTTTATTTAGTACTTCTGAGACACATCTGAAGTACCATGTTCAGTTTTGCACTCCCCAGCACAAGGACATGGACATGCTGCAATGTGTCCAACAAAGGGCCAGTAAGGCTATGGTTCCTAAGTTGCAATAAGGGAACTATTGATCAGAAAAAAAAAAAAAAATCACGAGAGCAGTCAAACACTGGAACAGAGTGCCCATGGAAATTGTGGAATCTTTGAAACCATAACTTGACTGGACAAGGCTTTGAACAACATGATTTAACCTTCACTAGGAGGGTGGCACAGCACTTGGACAAAGAGTTTGTGCAGTCTCCATCCTTGGAGGTTTGGACTCAGCTAGATGTAATCACTCAAGCAGCTGTTGAAAGTCCTGCTTCAATTAGGAGGGTGGACTATGTTACCTCCAGAAGGCCTTCCAACCAACACTTTTATATTTCCATATTCTAATTCAGAAATGTGTCCTGTATTGTGTTGTTATTATTCCTACTATGTCCCTTGGCTATCTCCATTTTTTTTTTTACCTTCTATGGAGCTAACTTCTGTTCTGTCCTGCAAATCAGTCTTCTATCTGTTCCTTGCCTATGTTTTTCAGTAATTTAAATCTGTTTTTCAGCTCTGCTCCTTCTCCACTAGAAATCTCTTTCTCCCTTTTGGCCTATTGTCATATGTTTTTTGGGTCATCCAACTTATTCAAGCATCTGTTCTCTATGTCATTGCATTTAATAAGTGTCTATAAATCTCAAGTTGCCTGCAGAGCCTCCTATCTCTCTTCCTTTGCCCTACATTTTCAGATTGTTCTTTCACCAATCCTCCAGATGCGGCGTTAATCCTCAATTCTTTTCTTCTGTCTGGCAACACTTCATCAGCAGGCAATTTACATCAGGTACCTATTCAAGATTATAAAATATCCTACAGTTTCTGCATCAAGTCCTTTCATGCCTCTTCCACTTTTTAGTCAGATTTTATACATTAAAGACACTATCTTCCTCCGTCCCTTGCTTGTTTTTAATAAACTGTGAAGGTTTTTGGGGAACAGTCACATTGAGTCAACAACAATCCATGCAGACACAAAAATATAAAGTAACTTATGAAGACGATCAAGTTTGTAAAAGAAGATTTGCCCGACCTTTTAAAGACATGTGGTGCTTAAATAAGTTTTGTAAATAAAAAGATAATTCAGATCAAGTTTTCCTAAATTTAAAGAGAAAATTGTATTTCCTTTATATCATCCTACAATTTTTTTCTGTTCTTTACTTCTTTGCTCTTATGATCACTGGACTTTCTTCAACATTGGCTACTTCCATTGTTAAATTTCAGCAGTTAACTGCTCATCAGCTCTGATTAAAAGCAGACAGCTTTAGCTCCCTCAGCTGCATGTTGTCTATTTTACTTAGTTTCTCTTGAGAAGACTCTTTAAACTACAAATTGCAGCAAATCACAGACCTCACAAGCTTTAACCAAGCCAACTACCACCACCAATTGAAACCTTGTATTTGATTTGAAATTAAATGGGAAATTGAGAGAACATGTCACATGGATTAGTTGAAGTTTCCTAAATTCAGTAGATTTAATCTGACCAGCAATCTGAAGTTATATAGCCAGTTTGAGATGCGACAAAGTTTAAGTAAAACTGAGGCAAATTTCTAGTGCTGCTAACTCACCACTGTATCATGGCTGTCATGGTATTTGGTACTTTTCTTCAATAAGCTAGTTCCTAGAGTCGTAAAACTATAAGAGAATTATCAAACTTCTTTCAGATTTCACACATTAAGAAGAGGAACTGTATTCTTTTGCTTACGGTGTACTTTAAACAGGATCTGTTTACACTGAGCCACTATCTGAGTGAAAAGAAACATAAAAATAGGTAGCAAATAAAACTAGGAATGATGGTTAGAGACTTAATTTTCAGATGTTTTATCTAGATCTGAATCAAAACTGAACTGCCTCTTCTGAAACAAAAGCCTGTAAATATTGGGAGAATGTGATACATGAATCTTCTGTATTTCATTTTATTGTGAAAACTGTAAACATATTATTCATATATATCAAATATTTTGATTGTCATTTTTCATGAGCAAAGCAGTTCAATAAATAGATCTTTAAGACTCTTCTCACAGTGTTTGTATTTATCAGATCCTAGTACTTTGGAATAGCACTAGAATATACTGTCACAACACGCAATATGTGTTAGTCTTAAAAGTGGGTAAGATTTAAATGAATCGGTGAAGCTGAAACAGAATAAAGGAGCGGAAAGAAGATTTTTAGACATTTTTTGTGTTGATAGTGGGATTACAATTGAAGAATTTTTTTTATTGCTTGTTTGTTTTATTTTGCTTTTATAAAATCACTTTCTCTGGATTTTTTAAAATGTTCTATTGATTCACATTTACCACATCGTTTTTGTTTGTTACTAGATATAACACTGCACAAACAATGACACCATCTGATCTAATATTCCACATTTATTGCAACCATTGGATACCAAAAGGCCTGTTAAGACTATGCTGTAATAAGAGCTGCCATTTTCTTTGTCTTGTGACTTTATGTTGCTTTACCATAGTCTTATGTGATAATTTTCTGTATGTCATCATGAATATCATCATGATTTGCAAAAACTTACATAAAAATATAGAGCAACTCATAAAGAGCATTAGGGGAAGCTTTTGTCTGACCTTTTGAGGACTAAATGGATTCAAATCAATTTTGTAAGTAATGAGCAGTTCAGATAAAGATATTTGAATGAGTAAATAACTAGGAGAAAAATGGAACCATTTTATTCAGGCTTAGAGCTTTGAACAGCTTTCTTTACACTGAGTTGCTCCCTCCCTCCACCCCCTCCAAGAATATTTGATTGGGTTAAATAACCCCTTTTTTCTCCCATACTTTATGAGTAAAGATAAGATTTGCAATCAAAGGCCTACCCAAATTAGGAGATGGAGTGGAATTAAAGGTAAAGACTAATCAGCTAATAGAAATAAAGGATCCTTCTGTTGATTACACTGAACTGATGAACCTATGAACCTATTTGTTCCTAAACAAATGGATTTAAGGGATGGAGCTGTTAGATGCTGTACAAATTGGTTTTAAAATTTATGAGAGACTATATGTTCCTTTCTAGATAACTTAACGTAGAATAGAATACAGCAAATAAATTTAGTGAACAATGCAAAGCAAGAAGTATAAGATTTTAAACTATGATTATTAACAAATTAAAATAATTCAAATAGGCAATCTCTCTTCACACCTCATCATTGTCTCAGGTTCTCTGTGTCAAGCTGATCCTGAACACAGTTATGATAATTTCACTCAATTTATATATAATGAGCATAGTTAATTACATAAGAAAACTAAGCAATGTTTTGCAAATTCCAAAGGTTTTTTTCAAAACTATCTGCCAGCCTAGTATCATTATATAACCAAGTCATACTTTTTAGCTATACACACTGAAAATGAAAGCTATTGATAATATGCTATCCAGTGCCCAAAATTAAGCCCATCTAAAGATAACATTAAAGTTAAATCATCTGCTAAATAAATAACTGTATAAAAGACAATGATAGGTGTTGGAGAGATGACATTTTGAATAGAAGAGTGCTCCTATATACTAAAAGTGACAAAAAGCACTTTGGATCTAGTCATTTAATCCTAAATTAGCTCCAAAGGTCATCAACTTCATTCTAAAACCTGTTTATACCTTCAAGATACTATATGGTAATATGATTCCTAAAAAAGCTGGCTGCAGTAACAAGACAAATAGTATAAGACCAGAAATCCAAAACCAAATAATAAATTTATACCTTTGAATGGTTAAAAATTTCACTGAAATAAGTATTTCAGACAAAGAGTTCATTGTAAATTTTTGCTTACCAAAAATAACCAGTATTTTATAATTTTTGTACTAATTGTAATAATTTTATAATCTATTGATAAAAATAGCTTGTGGAATACATCAGTAAACCTAAGGCTATGTCTATATTAATGAATTAAACAGAACTTGTGAATGTTCCCAGACATTGGAATATGACTGCTCTGAAATTATTAGAACGGTCTCTGGCACGCTTTTGGCCTGCACCAACCAGCACTCTCCCAAGCAATTCCCAGGCACAATGTGGGAGTTAGAACATCCCACAGATCATTCCCATTGAGTGATTTGCATCCAGCCACCCTCTTCTGGCGGCTGAGTATGTTTATTTACTGCTAGAGTTGTGAGTCATTCCATGCCAGTTGGCTTCTATGCCTGGGAATATTCTTGGGAACCGTTTAATTTACTAGTATAGACACAAGCATATCTTTTTACCACTAGTGCTGAGGAACAGGAGGCTTCATGTGATTAAACATAAGATCAACAATGTTTCAGTTGGTTAGGATCACTTTTGATAGTCAAATCCATAAGAATGTGGCTTTCTCTGGTTTCTTTTTCTTAACAGGCCTCCTTCCCATTATTTTAATCCCATTGCTACAAAAGTTACACAGAATTCAGCTGAAGTCAGAACCTGCTTAAGGCTGGTTACCTTGGGCAGCTTGTTTTTTTTCTGTATCTTGATTAATCCCACGTGAAATGTTAGGCTGCAGTTAGACGTAACAGTGAAAGATGTCAGGATGCAGTACTCTAGAAAAGAGAAAGTCATCAGGAAAGATTGCCCAGTACATCAAGCACTGTCAAGAGACCAAGGTCCCTGCTGCCTCACAGAGTTCCTACCATGTTTTGGGCAAACTGCTTACAGCTTGATCCATAATGCCCTAACTGCATAGCTCAGAATCAGGCTTCCTCCCTGCTTCCAATATAACATGTTAAATCTGTTTTTCTGCACACAGGTCCTGCTGCAACAAGATTATGTCCCAGATCAGACTACTCAGTACCCTAATGGTTAAAGCACCTGAAAAGAGAAAAAATGAAGTGACAACATCTCCCATTTCCCAGTTGAATGCTCTGACCATCAGGATATCATATCAAAGGAACAGTGCAACCAAAGCTTACTTGCTCCATTCATAGAATACCTGTAGGTACTTACTCTCATAGAAAGAGTTCAGATTCTTACCTTACAGTCTTGATTTAGGTACGCTAAGCCCCAAAGACAGAGGTATATCAGAAAATTCCTTCTATCACCAGTACCTTTTGGATAATTTTAAGTGGCTCATCCCATTAATCTTTTGGGAGTATCCTAGCTTTTTCTATCCCTCAAACTCTGAGCTTTAAATTCCATTCTTGAGTCCCAATCTCACAAAACTTAGCTGTTTTGGGCTGAAACTATGGACACCTAATTACTGTAACAGCTCTGGCTTATTTATCTCTCTGTGTATCTACATCATCACATTACTTGGGGCCAGAGTCCAAATACCCCAGGGACCACACTGCTTGCACCTTGACACTCACATTGATTCTCCTCTGGAAAAAGTGAAATGCCTCTCCAAAAAATGAAATCTGAGGCAGAGAGTGAGACTCGCTCATACTTGAACTCCTGCTCCTCCAGGCCATACAGACATAGCCCAAGCCATTGGCCTTTTGAATTCAAATATAGATTTCAAAGACACTAAAAACAAAGCACTGCCTTAATTCTCCATGCATACATAATATGGGGAGCAGCAGAGCTTTTCTACCTTACAGGGCTTGGGAAGATAGTAAGTTAATACTTTGGAGTCACTCAGGTAATACACTATATGAGCCATACAAAACAAATAGCCAAAAAGACAAAATGTATTTGGTGGTATAGATTGGGAAGAAAGACGGAGGAAGTTATGGATGATTAATCTTCAGGACAGATTTACACTGCCCTAAATCCTAGTGAAGGCTACTTTATGTACACCAGCTCAGTATAGCTGAAGGGCAATGTACTTGCAGCTCTCCAGTATAGGAGGGGAATGGGGCAGGAGCCAGCTAAATCGGCTGAATGCCAGCTGAGTCCCCTCGTGCCAGGGGAATTCTCAGCTGGGAAAATCTGGCAACTTTGTTGCTCTGCATACACACACACACACACACACACACACACATATATGCATATATACACATACACACATATATGCATATATACACATACACACACATACATACATATAAATATATATAAAAACTTTTTAATTTTCCTTCCGTATGTTTCCTTGCTTAACTAAGATTTTTATTTTATATTTAATCTAATACAGGATAAACCTGCAGCTGCCTGAGCTGTGATTCCTCATAGTTTTAAATAATAATGTTGACAAAAATTCCTGTGCCTCTCTTCTCAGAAAAATGAAGACTAAGTATCAGTGTAATGACTGGAATATGTGTAACTGAGACAAAATATAGGTAGGCACTCCAGAGATCTGCAATAACAGAAAATATCCTTTCATACCTGACACTGAAAAAAGTGGTTGAAGGTATTGGTTAAAAGCAGAAGTGAAGAGGAAAGACTTAAATGGATTTCAAAATAAGAGTAAGTATTCATTTCTTCTGTTCTGAAAAACAGAAGAATGTAAAACAATGTTACTAGTTATCAGGTGTTTCTAATTCGATTCATTTCATTAACTTCTTACAACTTGTTCAGCCAGCTCTTCAGACAATTAATTTTTATTCTTACATGCTTCAGTGACTTTTTACACTAGATTTTTTCATTGGCTATACAGTTCTTTAAATCTTTTAAGAATTTTATTTTCATCTATTTTGTCTGTCTTTTCAGAGTTTAGTCTGTCTTTTCCATCAACCTTATCATTTATTTAGAATGTTCTTCTATAATACAAATATTATATATTTCTCAGATGTGTCACATTCACAAGCATGGTTGCTACTTTCACAGATGTGGTTTCAAACTTCTCACTGTAGTGCCACTGCTAGTGAAAGTGGCTGGCAAGACAGAAAGCAATATTATGATACTGTAACTTTTTGATATCTACTAGACATCTGAAACAACAATATTTCAAAGTACTTTCTAATAATAAAGCAATTTTTAAAATATACAACTCACAAAATCACGTGATGATGTTGGAACTCCTTAACAAGATTGTTTTCATCCTTAATTATATCTGCAGAGTTCACACTGACACCTGCTGTTAAGACTGCCTAATTCTTCCCATTAGAAGACCATTTCAATTTCATTGCCATCTTAACTGTGTGGGCTGATCTTCTCTGGGATGAGTGTCACCTTGAGAATAAAATTAAACAACAACAAAAAAAGTCAGTGCTTCAGGTAAAATGTTTTTGCAAATTTCCAGAATGAAGCAAGGGGAGTAACAGCTTGATAACTTTTAACAGCTTGATGTAGAGTCTTGTTATTTTATTTAAAAATTCAGTTATCTACATCCCTTGAAACAGGAACTTGAAAATTAGACGAATGATCATGCTGATGTCAGACTTGGACTTAAGCTTAAGTTCCACAGAAAGGCATCCCTGCTTGGCCAAGCTATGAGTCTTACAAAAATCACAGACAAATATATATCTGTGACATAGTGAAGTTTATTATGATTTTGTAGCTAACATCTACTTGCATTTGGCTCTGACAAATTGCCAAGAGTGAAGAAGACAGATGGGGAACACAAATACAGACTCAGCAGGTAGTATGATGAGAACAGAGGTGTAGCAACACACGGGCTTGGTAAGCCACACAGATGAACACTGAAAAAAGAATAAATATACACAAGATAAACAGAAGGAAATACTGGGAAGAAGGATAGGGGCCAAAGTGCATTTAAAAGCCCAAGTATTTAAATCATGGCTCCAAAGTCTTGACATTTCTCTGCTATAAAATAAATAATCATGAGGCAAACTGCCAGGCTTCACCAGCTCTGTCTATTAGTTGGCCCACAAACACGCTAATCTACTTCGTTACTTACCTGCTAATCAAGTAATAACGGAGTTCAGTGCCAAGGACCTGCAGAACTCAGGCAGATAATGCACATGAAATGTCAGGATGCAACTATTCCCTCCCCCTCACCTCCAAAAAGCCAGCATCAGGTTTCTATGCAGCTGACTACATAACTGGAAACTGAGTCCAAGTATCTGCTCTTATGAAGTCATTTTTCCTCCTGAAAGTGCAATTGCCCAATTCATGTTACATAGGAATAAATTACAGCAATAATTCTAAAACATCTTCTGTTCAAGAAATTATGTTTTAAGTTACTGATATCCCTAAAGTTGTTATTGTTGAGTGCTCATGTGCTAGGACCTACATATGAAATTATTGCTTGTTTGTTTGCTTTTTAATTAGGATGAGTTTATGATTTATTCTTCTTCCTCATTCCCTCCCAGAGAATTTGAAACCGGGAAGCAAAGGTTTTAACCCTGAGTTAGTATGACTTCTGACAATTCACTAAACTACTCTGCCTCCGTTGCCTACAGAGCATGTGTGATTTACTAACAGTTTATAGAACTTTCCACATATACATCAGCTTCAACACTTTGGTCAACAGCTGCTGAATGTGACAAAGACTGCAGTTAATGTGAATAAAGAGCAATCCTCAGCGTCTGTCTTTGATGTAACACAACTTAGCATTCTCATTTTTCTCCTTCTGTACTAACAAGCCCACCTAATCTCAGTGTTTTATGGTCACCTGTCACCTAACTTAACACTTTGTTAAGTAGAAGACCTGCAATGATTTTAACCACAGACTAAGGTAATTTAGCCACTAATGCTCTACATTAGATCAGTAATTATAATCTTTTTGGTTTGAAATAATACGGTTGTCTCACTCTCTCTGATTTTTGAGATATAAAATAGACAAAAAAAATTATTTTACCTATTTAAATAAGGAAGACTATTAAAACAAATGATTTGTTATGCTGCTGACTGGTGTATTTTTGGGCTGGTATATTTTTCAAATATTGATAAAGATTATGGTAATATATAGAATAATTGATTAAAATAGCCGTCCTATTAAAGTTAATAGAAATTCTATTACAGGTTTTGTTTATGTTAGGCTGCCAAAAAGGGATCCAAAAGCTTAATGTAGTGTTGGACTCTGGGAGAGAAAAAAAAAAAAAAAAAGGAAAGATAGAAAGAAAGAAAGAAAGGAAGGAAGGAAGGTACAGATTTATAGTTTGCATTTCAACAAAATTTTTGGAAAAAAAGAAAAAGGCATACAACTGCAGAAATGTTGCAGATGTTAACAACAGCATAGGAATGATTGTGCTTGGTTAGGGAACAAGTCATTTAATTCTGTATTCTGTGTTCAGTTGTTTCCATAAAACTTGCAATGTCTCTGGGTACACAACTGCTGTGCAGCGTTCACCAGGTCTTTGGATGCTTTCAGGGAGCCCAGGGTACTACTACAGCTGTTCCGCCTAATGTTCTCCTGTAGCTCCCTATTTTTATGTTTCTGCCCTTTGACTCTCCCTTCCACTCTATTATTATTTGTGGTTGTCTCTAATAATAATTTGCTTTCTTCCTGTTTGCTCTTTCTGTAGCTTACCCCTTGTCTTTGAAGTCATCTTTCAGTCTAAAGAGCTGTAATTTACTTAACTCATTTCTTATCTGGAAATAATGCAGATTAACCTTGCTGCCCTTCCTGAAACTTTCTCTAGTCCCTTGGATATTTTTTGAGATGGTGGGGAGGGACAAGACCAGAATTGCACAACACATTACAGTCAAACCATAGATTTACATAATAGCAGAGTGACATCCTCTCTTTTGTTCTTCATTCTTCTCCTAATGATCCCTAACATTGGATTTACTCTTTTGATCATTACTAAGCACTGACAGATGTTTCCAGGTGAGTATCTATATTAACTCCCAGCACTCTAGTCAGCTTAGAACTCTTACAAGTGAAATCAGGATTTCTTCACTTTTTGTACATCACTGTATATTTATCTACACTGAATTTCAGCTCCCGTCTTATTACTCAGTCACTAACTGTTACTACCCTGAATAAATTAGTATAATCAAACTTGATTACCTCACTGACGTACTTTCAAAAGCGATTTATGAGTCTGTTGAACAGTAATGGCCCTAGCATAGATCTTACAGAACCTCCTCATCTGTCACTTCCTTCCATTGTGAAAATTGATCATTTATTCCTGCCTTCTAACCATTTAATCATATCATATTGTATCTTATCTCTCATGACAAGGTACTCAGTTTCCTTTAAAGCCTCTAACAAGAGACTTTTCAAAAGCCTTTTGGGAAAACCAAACTRYGTCAATGCCATCACAGTTATCCACACAACTGTTAGTAAGACTTTACTTTACAAAAGCCAACACAGCTTTTCTCAGAAAGATCATTTATATCTTGATATTCACAACTCTATTCGTATAGTTTCCTGCTAATCTGCATGGTACAGATGTCATGCTTAAAAGCTGGTGGTTTCCCAGATCTCCTCTTAAAATCTAAAAAAAATTGCCTTCAGATTTTCTAGTTTTCTTTCATTTGTAGGTGCCAAGGCACTTTTATGCAAGAAGTCACATACTATCATGTTTGAGGAGCCATTCCACTACTTCGTATTTGAGTTCCATTAAAACTCCTGGGTGAACATGATCTAGTCCTGGCTATTTTTTGCTGTTCATTTTGTCTATATTCTCCATAATGTCTTCTGTAGTCAGTTCATTTTCAGATATTCTTCTGAAGAGTCTCTCACAATGAAGATTTTGGCTTCAGAATCTCTCCAATTTCTTGTGCAGTGAGCAACAATGCAAAGAATTCATTTAGCTTCTCTGCAATGGCCTGACCTTCTCTTGAGTGCACCCTTTACAYCATTACTATAATTCTGGCCCTTCATGCTTCCTGCTTTTGATATATTTGTAAATAAATTTTGATATACTTGTAAATCTTTCTGCTAGATGCTCCTCAAAACTCTTTTTGGCTCATCTTTTTGTGCTTTTACATTTTAAATGCCACAATTTATGATCCTATTTTTTTTTAATTTGAACATTGTTTTTTTGAAGAATGTCTCCTTGCTTTTATGATGTTTGTCATTGGTTTTCTTTTATCCTTTCTCACACTTTTGTTCATAAGCAGGGCATGTTGGTCCCATGCTTCCAATACRGTGACCTAAGCTGTCTACAGGTGGACTACGAGGGCTWAATTCTCTTAGCTGCCCGTTTATCTGTTTCCACAAAATTACTGAAGCCAAGGATGTTACAGTTGCTGTTACAACATGACTCTTCAACTATAAGGTTCTGAACATTTCCTCTTGTGTACTACTCTGAACTAAATCAAGGACTGCATATCCTCTTGTATTCTCCCTAACCAACTGTTCTATGAAACAGCTACCGATGGTGTCTAACATTTGATCTCCATGTTATTGTCTGATGTGGTATTTATCCAATTTCAGGTAGCTGAAGAGGCACATTATTATTCCATTCCCTGCTTTGGCTGCTTCTTTGATTTTCTCAGAATACTGTAATCAGGATCATCATCCTTGCTGGGCAGTTACATAAAGCCAAAAATGTATTTTTTGATTAGCTTGAAATTTCAATCCATATGGATTCATAGGATTCTTTTCTGGAGAGTTTAACTTAATTAGCTTCTAATGTCTTTTTAATATGTAACACTATACCACCACAAGAAGGTCTGCTTCATCTTTCCTGTACCCTTTTCAGTTTTACAATCTTTTAAGGATTATCTTTCATCTATCAAGTTTCTGGTATATATACTATGTCAGTGCTTTCATTTATAGCTAGACAGGCCCTCACCCTGTATCATAGATATCAAGCATTTTTTATATGCCATGTTTCGTTTCTTCTTTAACTGTAACTCTATCTCTACTTCCTGTTTGATTGTCGTCTTCTGATTTCTGTATCACTTGAKAATACAGAATTTCTGTAACATTAGCCATATTAGAATTTTCATTCCAAACCACATGCTGTTCTGCACCTTCTGGTTTTCTCAACACTTTTTAGTTTAAAACCTCAATCATGATATTCCTGATTTTAAGTGCCAGAAGCTTGGTTCCCTTTTGATCTGGAAGGGAGTGGACCTCACTTTATTGAGGCAGCTTCTGGTTCTCTGATTTTTGCAGCTTTACTATCTAGACAAGAAGATGGTGTATGTGTTTGATACCAATATTGTTGTGATTGCCAAAACAATATTTTAGCAGAGTGCTTTAAAGCTGGGTCAGTTCCAYGATCTGTTTCAAGTAAAGGGCACTTCTGTCCCTAAGTTGCACCAGTAAAACCAATGTTGGCCAGCTTCAGGGACAGAAAAAACAATGGTAGGGAGGGAATTCCTAAGTGAGAACAGCTACCAAGCACTTCATGGTGTGCCGTTATGTCCCCAGAAGTACTCARCTGTATGTTGATTACTTACAGAAGTAATCTGTATGTTCCTTTACATGAAGTAATGGTATTAAAATGCAAAACAATTGACTACACTACACTGTTTCATGTCATATAAGTTGTAAAAATTACTAGACTATGAGGATGAAATTTCAGATAAATGTATTTGGTTTAGAAAATGTCAGGCTTAAGTTTAAAACAAAACTAATGTTATCAGATTCTTCTAATACAGGCAACATACTTTCATCGTTTAAGGAAATACAATTTTATATCTTCTTACTGTCATTTTCCTCAGCTTCTTTCTGTGTTTTCTCACTGTGTGTTCACCTATATTAATAAATATCTCTGCAGCATGTGATACATTGTGACAGATTCTCCCACCAACAAGAAAGAAAAAAAAATATATCCTTATGAAATCATAAAAGTCCCTTAGCTACTTACCTAAATAATGTACGAACAAACACTTTTTGGTTATGGCAGACAAACTCACCCCCTTGCTGAAGTTTGCAGATTGTTTTTTCTTCCTCACGATGGAATTATTTAGTCTATGTTCCAGGGTAACTCCTACAAACAGTCCCCTAAAGTCTCTAAGTCTGTTCTCACTGAAGTTTTTTTGAAAAATAATTCCTATCACTTAAGTTGTCAAGCTTCTTCTGTGTAAGCAGAAATCCATAATATGTCTAAATACAAGACTTCTATACAATAATTCCTTCACAAGAAAGACTGGTTATCCAAATAAGGGTCCTTAGAGTGGGGGGAAAAAAGCGCATAATTCCTATGAACTGAAAGCCTCATTTCAGAAACTGCTTTGTAAAAGGCTCTTTATATGTGGAAGATAGGATAAAATCCTGAGACTATTCTTTCTTTTAATGCTTGAAATAYATACATGATGTCAGAAATAAATTTACTTTTGCAGATTTATGAAATCATAAACTCACTGTAGCCATGAAGATAATGGACTTAATAACTGGACATTCTTTACAGCAAAATGACTACAGGAATTGATTAGAAAAGGCATATTACACATTCTAGCAACAACTGGACATGAAGAGAGGACCAGGGAAGTTCATGTTTTTGGAGACCTCCCAGAATTTTACATGCTCTCAAAAAAGCATGAGAATGTTTTTTTAAAGACAAAACAAAACAAAAAAAAATTGTGGTCAAGAATCAGGGAAGTAACAGACCAGCACATTTCAAAATTACACAAAACAGCTGAATTCTGTAATTACCAGATTAAAGTCCTGATAAATTAGAAATGTGAAGGTGCAAGAGCTTGAATGAAAACAGTCAGGAAACCCACAATAACATTATGAAAAGACACAGACAAGTGCAATATGGAGAACAAACACTCCTCTAAAAACAGAGAATAAACTGAGCAGTCTCAGAGATAATTCAGCACGTAACATAGGGAAACTACAGAAAAATAGCAACTAAAAATCATCAAAAACCAAATACAGAGCAGAGAAGATGAGCAAAATATAAGACCATGAACAAAAGCTCATGGTGTACTGTGAAGAAAAATATGATTGACAGATCTTCTATCTGGGATCATACACTTGTAGCAAAATAAATTATTATACTAAAGGTTGTAGACAAGGGAAAAGGAAGAAAGGAAGAAAGAAAGAGAGAAAAAGGTAGCATAAAATAGAAAATATGAACCTTAGCATATCATAAGACATCAAGACAAGGCAGCATACAAACAGGAAATTAAATGCCAGATACACAGTAAGACATTAGTGAACCTAGTAGATTATGAAGACTCCTATATTATTATTCGAGAGTGGAAAGCAAAATTGCAACCACAAAGGGCTAGATTAAAATTATACAATGCATGATCATAAAACCACAAGGATCATGTGGTTTGACCTAGAAAGAGAAAACATACAGAAAGCATAGAGGCTGGAATTTCAGGTAGTACAGACAACACAGAAACTACTGTCACTAAAAGAAATCATGAAACGCATTACAGTAAATTTGTGAAAAATGACTTAAACCAGACACAAAAGCAAAGCAAAAACAAAATCCCCCAAAATCTAGAGTAGATAATGCACTTTGGCATCCCTGCAGCAATCCTGCTGAAAGATTACYAAGTTTTATGTGAATGACTGGAATGTCTTCCAGGCATGTTACACCTAAAAACAGAAAAAAGCAGTTCAGCCAGTGAAGTACCTACACCACAGAGAATGTATTACATAAATAGAAGAAAAATGGAGCAACAGATGTGACAACAAAAGCACTGCTTGAGTCATACAGCCTCACACTGATCGCCATCATGGTAAGAACTGAACATTTAGGAAAGATGCATAAGCAAATGTGTTATCTGTTTTCAGTTTTAAATGTGAAATGTGTCTTAAAAACCCAATGTAGGACCCCACAATAGATACTACTATTTTGTAGGGATTCATAGCGATTAAATTCTGAAGTCTGCTGTACTCCAACACTGATAAGGAAGGTAACTTCTATTGTTAAGTCAACCAGTCTGAATCAGTGCCCAGTTGACAGCAGTAAAAGTTTACATAGACATATGATATCTATGTTCAGTTGCATTATTAAAAGAAGCTGCTAAACTCAGTGTTGTTCTTACTGGACTGGTRGCCTCAGTTTCAAAATACACTAAGATGACACCTTTAATACAGCTGTACTATCTCAGTATTTTAGTATACTGTATCTTAGTAGTCTAAAGAATTTTCTTGCAGAATAGTAGGCTTGCAGCTTTATGGTCACCAAAAAAAAATGTTATGGATACTATTCAAGTGTCTAACACTATTTTCATTTACCTCTTTGACCATCATTAAATAGCTTTTGTAAGAAAAATGTGTTAGAATTCTACATAATATTGATTTTTCATCAAGATACTATTTTCCACTGTAATAATGCCTTTGGAAGCAAGCTAGCTGACAGGGCTGGAAACCCAAGCCCTTTATCCATATAAAAGTGAACAAAGAAAGAGTAGGAGGAACCCTTTCTTTGATAAATGAACAAACCAAAACAGTGAAATAGAACACATTTATCTTTCTTTGGAAATTAATATGTTAACATTAGAAAACTACTATTTTAATGAAATTATTCATAGCAAATGTATACTGTAGTTCTAAAAGCGTACAACTTCAACAATTGCATGCATGTTAAACCTTTGCTAGGTCCATTCCAGCTTTTGCTAACACAGTGACCTGAGTGCAAAGTGTTACTTTTACTGATACTTCTACACCACTGCAGGTTCTAGCTCAGGTTATGTTCTATCAGTATAGCACTGCTCTTCCTCATACAACTTATTTCATTTTGGTAGCACATATGAGTAAGTCCTAAGTGCATTTATTGCTTTGTGCCTACAGTAGGTAAATGCACTGGTATAACTATCAACAAGCCTTTCTATGGAGGTCTGGCTATAYTCTGTATGTAGAATAGTGATCTTAATTTCTGTCACTGGCAGATGAACAGGGAAATACAGTATTTCCATCTCCAAAAATCACGCTATGAATCTTGTGATGTGTTTTTCTTAAAGTGCCATTTGCTAAAGTCAAACCATAATACAAAAATACATTAATTAAAAATACTTTTCCAGTTCACAAGCATTCAGACATACAAAAGTTAAAACATGACAATTCAAGATGCAGAAAGCAAAAAAAAAAAAAAAAAAAAAA
>NW_028187055.1:812947-816677 GCF_003343005.1 Rhea americana | reverse complement strand
TGTCATGACTTAAAACAAACTGTGGAGAAACCATCCAGCCTAGAGTACCACAGGGCAAACTACAGGTTTAACTCAGGGAAAGTCCCGTGCACCCCTGCTTGGAAAACATGGACAGACAGATATTAGACAATACAGTCCCTGAAGAGAATGAAAACTTTATTGAGTCTGTGTTAACAGCTTTTTGAAACACACATAGAAAGGATAATAAATCTGATTTTTATTTTCTTGGGGAGAGTAAGGGACTCATCCTGATGTAAAGCTCTTACCAGAGTCAAAATTTCAAATCATTAGTTTTACTGATGAGCGCCACAGTTTCTGAATGCAACAAATAATTCTCTGTGCCTTCTTAAAAATAATTGATTGAAATATAATTTGACAAATAAAAACAATCTGTTCAAATCAACCAAATCCAAACTTAAGTTAGATAGCTGGCATGGAAATTTAGTCCAAACAGTCAAAGTGTGGCAAAGTCATAAGCAACTGAAAATACTATCTTAAAATGGCAAGGGTCTCACAATTGTAATAGTAAGAGGATCCTACTTAGCATAAATAACCTTACTGAGATGGTTCACCAGATTTTATCAGTTTGCCTTAAAATGCAGTAGAACATTTATTACTACTAGTTAGAAGTAAAATCTAGAATTCTATTTGTTTTGTGGCCTTGCATGAATGATTTATTCTCTCTGTATCCTGTGGAGAGAATATTCTCTGTATTTTCTCTATATTCTCTGTATTCTTCATCTGTAAATAAAAGCAAGCATAATTTTAAGTGTTTTTACATATTTTAAGGGCTGGCACTGTACCAAAACCACATTGCTTGTTCTTTCTTCTAAAAATGTAGTGATACTATAATATTGCTAAGTTCATGATGCAAAGAGTTAAAGGCTAACCCTCTGACTAGCGCTCTCTCTGTATTATGTTAAAGATTCCATTTGAGGGACAGACCCATGTTTTCTTTGTGTGGAAAGCACAGCATGAGTGATGGTATGGCAAGGTCTCATCTGAGAGGGCACTGGGTTGCAATACTAAGGCACACTCAAAAACTGGGAAGTTTTCTGTGTAGTCAGCACCCTTGGAGTAGTATCAGTAACTTAGGGACTGTATTATTTATTATTTACAAAACATAGTATTTCAAAAATAGTTTGAAAGGTCAGCATTTCTACAAATAACATCCACTCACAAGCTGAGCAACAGTTTTAGCTATTACTGTAGTGCCTTTCTTTCAAGAGTTTCAAAGTGCAGATGAAAAATATTGTCTCATACACAAAGAAGGGAAATTACATACAGATTAAACAGCTGTCAAAAGTGACAGACGGAATTTTAGACRTCTCATTTACCATTGAATTTACTTATTAAAACACTTTCAAAAATATTCTTCATCATATATTCTACATACTCTTCAGAAAGAATTATTTCTCTGTTTCCCAGTATCACAGGCCCTTTGAGGATTTTAATTAAAATCTGGGGTCCATTTTTACTTTTTTGCAGGGATAGTTTTGTACAGAACAAAGGAGTGATGCAAAAGCGTTAGAACACTGATATGCATCCCCAAACATACCATATAATTTTGGAACAGATGATGCACAGACATTTGCTGTACAAAATTAACCATGATTTTATGAATTACTGCTGAACAAAGACCTGCAGGTAATAATGATGCAGAAAAGCCAAAATAGAAACTATGGTTGGCTTTCCCATTAGACTTGAAAAATTAGGTACAATTTTCATTACAATCAGTTCAGACAGAAGCTGCTGCACATACAATCCCATTTTAAGTTCCTGTGAAGTATATATCACAATGTTCAGCTCAATAATGAAACAGAACTCAGGATTCAAAGTTCCTAATCCTAAAACCTCAAAAAATAGAAATAAACCTTACAGCAACGTTAGAACAAAATAAGGCCAACTAATTAAGACTAAGAAGCCTGTGCACAATTTTTACATACTGATTCAGCTTTTTTTGTGTCCTGTCACTACAGTCTTACTGAGATCTTGTGAACAACCGTTACCTTGTCTCATGTAGCTGTATGTTGCAGTTCACTGCTGAAAGGACCAGCAACCTTAACAGTTTTCAGGACAGAACTAACCTATAGTCACCAGAGGCCACTGCTGTTCTTTGCCTTTTATCTGTGTGTAGTTGGGCTGGAGCAAGGAGTCAGTTCAAAGGAACCCCAGACACAGGTCAGAGTAGCTTCAGTCCTGCTTTCCATCTTTATGCTTCAGTGCTACACTTCTGCAGAGCAGATTAAATATAGTACAATTTTTACTGGCAGATAGAAGAAATTAACTAAATATGCTTACCCAACCTTAGCCTTCAGGAAAAAAAATAAAACTTCTCATTCCAAAAAACTGATTTCATTTTTTGATATGATTAAATTTGGTAGCTAAAGGCAAGTTCGTAGATCTAATTTAATTAGATTTTTGAAAGGCATTTAACTCAGCGCTGATGAAAAATTCACATATTATCAATAGAACATGGTAAGTGAATTTAGAAAGTGTTAATTAACATCCAAAGATGAGAAAAATATTAAATAATGTTTTCCTACTATGGTTTGCAAACATCAGTACTTGGTGTGCCCTATTACTTTGATTAGTGAGCTGAAGTACCTGGTTAATATTATTTGCAGAATATGTACACTGAGACTGACCTAAAGGTAGTAAATGTAGTAAAAGATGRTAACAGCAATCATCTGGATTGCTGGATGAACTCAACCTACTTCAAATTAAGTATTTTAATACAGGCTACTAAAACATCATACAGTTTGGAATAAAGAAAACTCTTTATTCAGACTCTGGCCATATGGGGTGGGGGGAGGGTTTCTTCCAGCAAACTGGAACAGTTGAACAACTAAGCAGCAGTTCACAACCTGGTGCCCTGGGAGAAAAGGTTTTGGATCAATCTTTGGACAACGASCTAAGCAGTATTAAAAGAAACAGTAGTTTTATCACTGTTGGCAATATTTTCATAGCAGTTCTCCTTAAACTAATGCCCCCYTTTGAACAGTTCTAAAAGGGAGTAAAGAAAATGTAACATTTAGAAAAAAAGACTTAAATAGGTGAAATTACCTAGATTATCTGAAAATTATTCAAGTCACCCAGCAAACAAAATATGGCATATTAAGAATTGTTTTTAATGTAGCAAAAAAAAAAAAAAAGGCAGTAGCGAAACAAAATCTCAGGTGGGAAGTTGTAGCCCTGTGAGCTCAAATCGGAAACACAGCTTGGAAACAACGCAGGCCATCATCAACCGCTGGAACAGGACACCGAGGAAAACGGCCCAGTCTCCAGCAGCCACTTCCAGAGGGGCGGCCTGCAGCTGCACTCAGGTCACAGGTAGCTGCGTTAAACGTTACGGCTTATGACTTTCAAGGACTCCAGTTACATGATCCAGCGGTCTCTTACGACCAGAGGAGCCTCGCCCGGGAGGGAGTCYGCGACTCCGCAGCAGAGTCACGCCAGCCCCCTCACGACTAAGCCCCATCGGCCGCGCTCCTGCGGGCTGATGGCCTCCRGCGGGGTGGGGCCGGCTGAGGCAGCCCCGCACCGCGCATGCCCCGGCAGCGGCGCGCCCCCGAGCACCCCGCGGTACCCGGATGTAGCCGGGTGGGGCGGAGAGGACGCTCCCCCGCGTGTATGCGCGCCCACGAAGCCTCTCCCCAACGCCGCTTTGTGCGCATGCGCAGCAGCCCCACCGCCCCCGCCCCTTGCGACCTCTTTCACGCTGCCGTTC
>NW_028187055.1:726742-812772 GCF_003343005.1 Rhea americana | reverse complement strand
GGCCGGGTTCGCTCGTTGCTCCCCGCCCCCTCGCTCCCCCTTTGCCAACCGCCTCCTCCGCCGGCGTTGCCAAGTGTGTGTGTGTGTGCGTGCGCTCGGGGGTGGGGGAGGGAGGGAGGGGGAGAGGGAGGGGGCAGCCATGCCGAGGGGGCGGCCTCCCAAACCCTGCCAGGCCGGCGCCGAGTCAGGTAACGAGCGCGGCCGGGCGAGCGCGATACGCGCCCTGCGGTGCGGCGGCCGCCGCTCTCCGCGAGCGAGGCCGGCGAGAAGCCTCCGCGGGCCGCGCATATAGTCCCCGGATATGGGGGAGGGAGGCCGGGTCTATTGTGTGAGTGTATAGGCGAGAGGGCGGAGGGGAGGGGAGCGAGCCTGGCCCGGCCCTGCGGAATGATACGGCGCGGGCGGCTCCGCGGCCCCACACGGCGCGGCGGCCCGCGGACGGGCGGCTGCCGCCGGAGGGGAGCGGCGCGGCCTGCCCGGGGCCGCTCGCCGCCCTCGCTGGGAGCGGCGGCGGCCGTTGCGATGCGCCTTCCCCACGGCCGGGGGGAACCGGGCGCGGCAGCTGCCGCCGCTCGCTCGCCTCCCCCGCGTGGGGCGGAGGAGAGGCGTTGGCGGCGCGGGCCGGCGGCCTGGCCTTCCTCTTCCTCCCCGGAGCCGGGGCGTGGGACGTGCGAGCACCGATCCCGGTGCCGAGCTGGCCGGCGAAGGGCCGGAGGAAGAGCCCGGCCGGGCTTGGGGCAGGCAGCTCCCTGCCTTCCGCTTCTCCTTTCCTTCCCCTCGCAGCCCTCCCCCAGGCAAAATTCATAGCAGCTTCGAGTGAATAATCACGAGCGAATGAAAATAAGATTCAACTTTTCTATCAAGTTACAGAGGAAGCCTTTTTTCCCTTTGAGGCTTTAAAAATAACCTTCGCAGTGATTTTCTTTGTGAACATATGCTGAAAGAAGAACTAGCTTTCCCAAGCACATACTAGTCCAGTCTGTCTTCCACCCCCATAGGGCTTTTTTGTTGTTGTTGTTTGCATTTCAGTGTCACTGATGACTAGTGAATTATTTCAGAGCAGATTTGGTTTGATGGGCTTGTGGGTTTTTTTGACAGTAATTTGTAGTTAGTGAGTTTTATGAATCTTTTTGTGTAGTTCRTTCTTGCTGGTGTTACCAGGAATCTATTAGTAGTATGTGAATAAAGACCACAGACTGTAAAAACACGGTTTCGGGTAGATCTCCAACCATTTAAAATGACTTATCTTTAAGCACGTGCATGTAGGAGTAAATTTTTTTTCCCAGCTAGAAGGGGGAGAGATTTCACAAAACATCCTTCAAATACGGTGGTTATTTCAGCCCTGAAAAGTCAASTAATTAATATTTGCAATATATGTTTAGAACGTCTGTATTTTTGAATGCTTGCAGATGATCTGTGACTCTTCAAGAGGAGTGTGTAGGTGAACCTTCTGGAATACTTTTTGCAGAATTGAAATGTGCTGGCATTCAAAAAAAATAGCTGTACTATAACATGAGTGATAGGAAGTTGGGTAAAATGTTTCCTCCCATATGGAAAACCGTGAACCAGAAGCTCCAGCTAGAAGATTTTATTCTTTTGTTTTTTTGGAGGAGTTGATCTTGACATTTTAACACTATATGTAAGAATATAAAGAAGGACCCAGAGAACTTTGGCTACTGTCAGTTTTGGAAGCTGAGTTTGTTTGTTTGTTTGTTTGTTTGTTTGTTTGTTTTTGGAGGAGGGTTTCTTTTTAACTGAAATGTTTACTTCATTCACTAACTAGCATTTCTTGTGAGGCTAGTGTTTGATATGCATATGTTAAGTGCTTGTAACAATGGCGTTATATATGAATAAGAGAAAGATCAAGACTAGGATACAAGCTGTCCAAGTGCCTAGTAGATGTAGCCATTTTGGCTTTGCTTGGACCTTGATCTTAGACCCTTCTGGCTGAAGGGAATTGTTGTGAGTTGATGTTTAGTTCTTACATATTTTGCATTTTTCATGTATTTAACTATTTTAGCACAAATTTGCTGATTTATTAATCAAGTTATTTCGTTGAGGGAATTTGATTCCAGATAGCAGTCCAGAATTACAGGGTCTGTGACTGCTACACAGGAGATTCAGAGACTTCTGTGGTCTTTAGTTGTAAGTTCTCCATCCCACATGGTAAATATTGTGTGTTTTGGAGTCTTTGGTTGTGGAAAGTTGAGCAGCTTGGGGAAATGGCAAAGTCTGCAATTGTCAAGATTCACATTCTTGGCCCCAGTCGCACATGACTAGAAGAAAGTTGTGAATGAAGAAGCTTTGGTTGAACTTGACAACTTGARTTTGAGGCAGTTGTGTTTCCAGGATGTTTAGCTCTTTGCCCCATTCAGTGCTGGCTGACAGACTGGAAGACTGATCGTGGGGTTTTGATGCTGCTTGTTTTCTTCACTGACTGTTTAGCAATGGTCCTGTTGGTTTTGTATCTCATTTTGTACAGAAGGGCAGCAGGTCTTTGGCTCTTGCTTTTTTGAAAAATTCAGGATGTAACCTTGAATATGTATGAAGCAAGAAAATTGCATTAGAAAAAGTGCTACTCCATGGATATGTAGATTTTTTTAAAAATAAAATACAAGCAGTTGTTAACACGTAATTGGTATTAGTATGTTAATAATATGTTAGAACAGATTCTCCTGACATAGCCTATAACTTGAAAAAAAAAGCTACAAAAGAATTACTCATGTGTGTGGCCTCAGAGTTTCTAGTGGCTGCTGTACTTACAAATAACCATCATGACAGTATTTGAACCGTCAGAAATGCAGGCTATGCAAATTTTCTGTAGTTGGTTGTGCACCATTGCTAAAATTCGTTTGAGAACCATTGGCTGAGAGGCAATTCTGTTTCTGTAGGAGCCTCTGTAAGACACTAGAGGGCGATTTCCACTCTTACTGTGCACTTGAGGTAGCACAAAGAAAGCATTCAGGGAACGTGTATTGTATTCCATTTATTTTGAATATGCTTTTTTTAATATTCCTTTTTTTAATATACTTCAGATTTAAGATTATATTAGTGGTAGTTTTTTGGATTATGATTCTCAAATGGTTATGTTTCCTTTCAATTTTACTTACTGGCTTTGCGTAAGATACTCATTGTATACTTTAAGACGTTAGCATGATAGAGGTACTTATTTTAATTATTTTGGGAGATTAGGAAGAGAGATGCCTGAAAYTTAGGTGAGGGGAGGATCTTAAAACACGCAAGAATTTTGGAAGATGCTAATATGATTTTTGCATTAAAAAACATTTTAAAAAATATGGTAGGTCTTATATTGTGAAGATGTTATTTTGTACATCTTACTTGTCTTTTATGTTTTAATTAGAATTTAGTAATAAACACTTACTATTAAACTGAAATTGAAATAAATACCAGACGTTAGATAGTAAAAGGAAAGGAAGTGATTGAAGACATTTGTGTAGATCAAAGATAATATATTGACTAATAAAATAACTGTGAGCACTCATCTTAGTGAACAAGGCTTTATATAAGTCTATGGGTGGTGATTTCTTGAAAACTTGATGCTTTATTCCTCTTCTTTCTGCTAAACTATGAGAGTTTCCATCTTTCTGCAGTTCAGGTGTAGTTGTTTCTGTGAGTTCGTAGTTAGTCTTCACTATTTCTGTCTTTATTTGTGGTGTGTGAGAAAGACTTTGAGGATCCTGTTACTGTGCTTGCACTCAGTATTTTTCTTCTCCTAAATTTTTCTTATCCATAATAAAAATCTTTTCTGTTTGTCCCATTTTGAATACCAGCAACATGAAATTAGCATTTTTTGACTTTCACTGCTGTCGGACGGCTTCCACTTAGCACAAGAGGAAGTGGCTGGTTTTTTAGGACATCTTTGACCAGCAAAGTGAAATATTTGCAAAATATACTGAACTGTTTTTTAAGCCTGGCGTGTATGACCTGTGTTTAAACCTAAAGATTGCTTTCACAGRGGCTTAAACTGAATTCCATGACAAGTGTATTTAAAATAGAGTACCTTCACAGGGCGTGAATTTTAACAGAACTCTTCTATTGAAGGATGGTAAATACACAAAGTTAAGAAATGTTTTTGTGTAATGTAGCACTAACCCAGCCTTCACGGAGCTGGCTATATTGTGTTTAGTATCAGCTTGTCCTCTGGCATCAGTGAAAGTAAGGCCTTACTGCTCTAGGGAAAAGTCAATTCTGAGGCTTCACTCTTCAATTTGGTATGATTGGCCAGTTCAAAATGTATTTTTTTTCAGTTTATATCAATTCAGTAAAGACTTAYGTAGGTTATTTTAGTAGTTGTACGTTAAGGTCTTTATATATGAGCTGTGATTTATAGATGAAAGTAAAATAGGTGAGTGGTGTCGTAGATAAGAACAAAGGGATTGTGATACTGCATCTGTGATGTGGGTTTAATTTTGTGTGTAGGATAGCTATAGTTAATTCCAGTTTAAACCCTGCTCAAAGCTCAAATGTTTGCATTAGAAAAGAGAATCTTTAGGCTTTAGTAGTGATGCATTTGTTCTGTCATCTGTGTTCTACAGTAACTCCAGGATCCAAGTATGTGCGTGGGGCGTATATTGTGTGCCTGTGAAAAGTCATTAGATTATATTGGTGTTTTTAAGTTTCATATTAATTCTGCACTATACTTGGCATGTCTGGATCTTCTCTCCCATAATTTAAGTGGTTACATAACATGTTAAATTCTTGGTATGTGAAAACTTCAGTCCTTGTTCCATCCCTGCTCTGTATCTTTCTGCCAATTGCAAGTCCTCATTACTTTGTCCTCTATTAGAGTCATAACCTTCATGCTTCGTTCATTCCTATGCATTTAGTGTTTGCAAATATAAATATRTTTCTGTTTGAGACCGCTCATGTWTSTTTCTTTAGAATTATTCTGCTGTAGCTGGGTTATGTTCTCTGTCAGGGAAAGGGAAGGACATCAAGCAAATTTAGTGTATTCTTAAATTCCTGCCAAAGATACAGGTAAGGGTCAGATAAGGGTCTGGGTCTCAAGCGTGTGAGCCATTTAAATCGTGTGAAAATAAACAGTTGAAAAGTGCATGCTGATTAACTTGGTGTATTCATATACAACTGTTGAAAAAGCTTAATACCTTATTTTGAATAATAGCAACATTTATCTGAATGTCAGATGAAGCCATTAGTTAAGGGTGTGTCCATTTCAGTTATCTGATGCTCCTGAAGCAAATGTCTGTTCTGGTAGTACTCAAATCCCAGATAGTCTGCTGAGCAAAGAATAATAATTCCACTTCTTTATGTGCAGATTTGGTCCAGTGTATGGAATGTAAGTCTCTTTCCCACTTCCCTGTTATTGGGAATGATGAATCGCTATTGACTGTTCTTTTGTTTTCTCTGTGTGTTTTTTTTTTTTTAGTGCTGAGATAGGTTTAAAATACTCTGAATTTTTATCAGTGTAGAACAAAGCAAAACATTTGAATGATTAATTATTATCTGTGTTTCATGGTTTCTGATGTAATATGAGGAAACATCATAAGTATCAGCATCCTTGTTTTGTTCTGTCGCTCTCTTTCCACTCATAAGTTACCAAATAGATCCTCATGGTGTCCCTAGACTTGTCAGCTGCCATTTAGCTTCAGTGACAAACTCTTCATCCRTGAATTCCTTGCGCTTGAATGGGTGTTTTATGCAGGGTGTCCTTTCAGTCTGATGCTACTAAGCTAATAGAGCTCTAATAAGACTGTGCTGCATTTACAGCTGGATGACTCCGTCTGTGCCTTGCACAGAGAGGATTGCATACTGCCATGAAGCATGGTGCTGCTTACGTAAGGGAAAAACGGTTAGAAGTGCAGGCCTATTGCTCTAATTTGTCTTCCTCCTTCCATGTTGCCATCAGTGGCTTGTGGCAGAGAACACCTCCTTGCTGACTCAAATCATGAGGTAGATTTTTCAGAAGGCTGTATTACAAAAATCTATAGCTCAGTTGACCCAAAGTTTGATTGCTAATACTGTTAGGCACAATAGATTTCAAGAGAACTTGAACATTATGACATTAAGAGTATTTGAATAAGCCTATATTTAAGTTGGAATTTTATTATCTTTGACATGTACTTGGCAGATTTGGTTTTGATACTTTTGGTGTCCTTTTTTTTCCTCTTACTGCACTTTGAACAAACTGCAAGACTACAGGCAAAATGTTCCTCTGACAGTACATAATGAGTTAAGTGCTCCCGTTTTAGTTTAATTGTATTGATACTTGACTGTCTCTCAAGCTGTGATCGAATAGGGCAAATGTTAAAATCATAAACCCCAGAAACCTCCCCCCGCCAAAAAAAAAAAAAAAAAGAAAGAGCTTTTGCAGTATTTCTTCATAGTTAATGAATGCAGTATTTTAAACTTTGCAACTGTTCAGTGAGGTTTATTATTTGTAGTAGGGTGCAGACCTGAAAGAATAGCTTGTTTTTCAGGAGATTTGTTAGTCTAACATTTACTTTGTGGTGTGTGCGTGTATGTTTTGTACATTTATAGACATCAGTAAATAGTTTCCCTCTGTTCTCTAAGAAAATGTAACATTTTGTATGTGTTTTGTGTTGAAGTTGTATGCTGCATAAATTAATATCTTTTCTAAATAAAAACATAACTTTTAATTCTGGGTTGTTGACTTGAATGATGTTTCATTACTTCTGTTAACAGACAGTAGACTTGTGTTTTCATCAGGATAGAATATATCTAAAGATTGTTTAGTCTATGTACCCAGTCCGTATTTACATTTTTCTGGAAGCTTGTGTACCAGATCAGCTATTTATGATAAGGTTGCTCATCTAATAAATAATGGTTTGAGATGATGTATTAGATTATTTATGTCAATATTTTAATTTTGTTCCCTTGGATGAAAAGGGAATGTTTAGATGTCACTGAGGTTTTCTGATTTTTCTTCTTCTTTCTTTTTAATGAACAGATTTAATTACTTCATTGAGAAGCATAGGATCTATATCGCATGACATAGTATTGTCTTCATGTGTTTGGATATTCAGAAATACTGGTGTTTATGAGGGGTGTAGTATTTTGCAGTATTTAACTTGCTTCAGCTTACTTTGTGGTTCACGCTGATGCTCTTAAAAGCATTGTTTTTCTGAAGTAAGTAAAGAAAATCATACAACTAAGCTTCATTGCTGGATTTCCTAGAAATTTGGTAATGTAAGTTGTTACTTTGACCTACTGTGGCAGGTATTGGTATAAATAGTGTCCTTGATTATTAGTTCTAACAATAAAAGTATATATAAACAATGAAATAACAGTTTAATAAAATGATTCTAAGACTGATTCAATTCACACTTAATGAGATTGTGAAGCCTAACTGAAAAGTTTAAATGTATCTCAGTTGCTTGTTACTTATACTCTTCACAATGTCTTTTGGGTTCTTGTTCCAATTCTAAATGCAACAATGCAACATGACATTTATGTCCTTGTGGTTACTAATTTCTTGATTTCATCAGGGAGACTGTTGTGAATATTCTCCTTGTTACTGGAAGAATAAAGTAAAAAGTCAGTTCTTGCATATTATATAATAAGGAGCTTTGCAACCCTGAGAAATATCCTATATTTGATAGGTAATAAAGGACCAACTTATATTTATGAGAAAAAGATCATAATTTCATCTTTCCTTTAACTAGTTCAAACAAAATATTAATGAAGAAGTGGTTCATATTTCAGATTTAATCTGCATTAGGTCTTAATACTGTCCTTTGAGTGAAATTGAAGAAATTGAACTCTTAAAGTTCTGTAGGTGCAAATTGGACCATTAGTACCAGCTGTATATTTTCAGCCTGAATATCTTCAATACTTTAGCCTTTGAAGATTCTGGAATCTAACCTAAATTTATTTGCTGTCCCTTAAAGCCTTGAGATTCAATTCAGCAATGTGAGCCTTCAGCCGAGCAACCCTCTCCTTCAAGCTGGAGTGTGCAGTTCAGTGCTGATCTCTAGGATCTGATCCTGACTCCCCAAACTTCTCTCTTTTGCTCATCAGGACACTATGAAAGATATCAATAAAAAAGCATAAGATTTGACTTTGCGTAGAGTTACAAAGTGTGTGCTTTTTGTTGTTGTTGTTGAAAGAAGCATATATAAGCAACTAGTTTTCTAAGCACATGCCCTCTGCCTCTTCTTGCTTGGAGCCTGACTGCCTTTAGGAAGGCAGAAAGGCAGGCAGGGAGCTCAGGTTTACAATCATATGTGAACTAGTCTTGAGAAACTTCTGACACTGATACAACTACTAACTTGCTAAAGCTTAGGCTGTTTCTTCAGTCTTTCCTATGAAACAGTTTAAGATTATACTTTTGTTACACTTTTCTGTTTTGGTGGTGSTTGTTTTTCTACTATTTCCTTTTTATTTTTGAACAACGTGTTCCTTCCCATATATCTCCTTTGAAACATCACAAGGATTTTTCATTAATATATGATTCCTTTTAGGTCCTGTTTGAATTAAGTGAGAAAATATACAGTCTATAGAGTAATCATTTTTTGGATGATATAGATACACATTTTAATGAAAATTCTATAGAAATTTTACTGACAAATAAGTAGGCACCTTGGTGATCTTATTTAAATGTTACTGAATGCTTTGTTTTTTCTGTGTTTAAAATTGTAGAGGAGAGATACTACCACCTTCAATTATCTCAATCACGCTTTTGCAAGCTCGGTTTCTTAGGTATCACTTTTGTATGTTGTCTGGTGTCTTTGATTTTGAGAGTGAATGTTTAAAGGTGGTAATCCCTCTGGTTTGTGAAGAAAATTTAAAGACCTTTTGAAGGTCATGAATTGTATCATTTTTCAGTTGTCAGTGTAGAGTGAGAGGTTAGGCCTTGATATTGTTGAACAGTTGGCCCTTTTTCCAGGGGAGAGGAAAGCAAACTTCTTGCATTAAGTTTTCATATAGTCCAACTATTAGAGTAGATTTTTCTTTCACTTCTTTTCATGTCATGCTCATATTTAAATAAACTGATTCTGTGCACTTTATTCTGCTCAGAATATTAGAGAAACACTTGAATGACTGTGTATTGTAATTAAAGATGTGCTTTTTAGCTTTTGAAGAATTGTAACTGTTTCAGGGAAGCAAAATATAGTGTCTGCATGTACCATGAATTTACAGCTGAGAATTCTGTAAAGGAATCAGTAGGTTTAAGTTTATACATGCTAAAGATTTGGGATGCCCAGGCACATGATTTCCTCTCTAACAGAAGGATGCGTAACTAAATTTTGCAAAGCAGAAGTTGATCAGGACTTGGATAATCCAGAAATGAGAAGTGTAAATCCTTACGAGATTGTTTTCAGTTTTGATTTCTCACCTCAAAAATCTTCTCCTGGAGTGTTTCCTGGAGCTTCCTCAACTACAAGCTTTTTAGTTTTATTATGAGAGTCTTTATGGAAGGCAAAAAGCTGATCAGGGCATAAACTGCTGCCCCTTTTAAGTGATATTTTGAATGAGACTTTGCTTTAAGATAGATATAGTATTGAGATTTTTACCTGCTCGGTGTGATATGAATATGAATCTCTTGGTTTCCTCAGAGGGAAAAGGAGACCACTGTAAACTGTTAGATATGTTGCTGTTTCTTTTGCAAAATTCTTATGAATGTGGTCAGAAGTACTGATTTTTCTGATAAGAAATCATCACTCCTTGCATAGCTAGATAATAAAATCTGTGTTTTATTTCTTTTCTGTGTTGTTGATGCATTTTTTTTTTCTGTTACGGTGATGGTAAACATTGAATTCTGTGCTTTTTTAATTTAGTGTCCTCAGTCTGAAGCATGAGCCAATGGATTTTTACTGTTACTTTTATAGAAGGTTCCAACTTGTTTATCGGAAGTTATATCACCATGTTTAGAGCAAGAAAACTGCATAGGGTTAGTTAGAGTCCATAAAAACCCTATTCTACCTTGAATGCATATATTCAGAGTTTGACTGGCAGTTGACTCTGTCCATTTCAGCTATTTGAACCACTGATCTTAGTTTTACAGCTGTAAAGGTAACTGATGAGGGTTTTACGTTGCCAGAAGGAGAGGAAAGAAAAGGTGTCTAAAATAGGGGAGGGGAGCGAAGAGAGAACCTGCATAGTTAGAACTACTATGTTGTATTAAAACGTTTTCTAGAAACATGTAATGTTATTAAAAGTAATTGCTATGCTTAAAGTATTTGGCAGCATTTTATATTGTTGCAAACTGGATGAGATACTTAAAACTGAGAAATAAATGATTTTAAATTACTAGAAAAATGTGTTTCTTCATCTCCTTACCAACTGACTGTTACAGAGGTGGATGCATTCCTTAGATTGCAGGTCAATGGAAGCAGATACGTACTTGTCTTTTATGCCGGAGATCTTCAAGACCCAGTGAAGTTAGAATCTTGTACACATCAAAGTCTTAAAAGAGTCAGAATAGTTTCTGCTTCAAAGAACTCTTGTTTTTACAATATATTATAAGTAAACAAATTTTTTAATAAAATGTTTTGATGCCTGTTTTGTAGATGGTGTTCTGACACTGAATATAGAGAATAACTTCCCCTACCAATTGCCCAACTTCCGTAAGTGTGAGATCTGTTTGCGGTCTTTTCCAAAAGAGACCCAGTTTCAGCGCCATATGAGGGATCATGAGCAGAATGACAAGGTATGAGTTCTAGTTGGTATAAGCTTAGAAAATACTAATGTATATTGATGCTGTAATATATTGGCAAGTAAAGTTAATGCAAATATTTTAATACGGGAAATCATATTCAAGATTTTCTTTGATCATGTCACTGATGATTGCCACTTTGGGACTTTAGAGTGTGGAGAGCAGCCATACTTTGGTAGAATTTAGTTAGAAACTTGCGTGCAGTCATCTTTAGTTCTAGTTTAACAGTTTCCTTTGATTTATAATGTTCRGGTAGATAAGAAAATGTATAGTTTCATTTTAAATTAATTTGTAAACTGATTCTGCATATTAGCATTAAAAAGAAAATGATTAGCTGGACTCAGCTGATCTCTTTTAGAGTTAGTAAAGTCAAGATATATAGTCTAGTGTGTTTTTTTTCAGTAGACTAATGTTATCACTTCAGTTGCTTACAAGTCTAGTATGGGAAAGAATGGAGAAAATACAGCTTTGTGATTAAGACTACTGACTTAATAAGTGGAGTTTTTGSCACAGGTTTCATATGTAATCTGAAGCATTTTATTTATTTTTTTTCCCTTGGCTTCTGTTTATAAAGCTAAGACTACTTCAAATACGATGGAAAAATAATTTTAGTAATGTTTGAGATAGTGATAGATATATATTTATTCTTACAAAATGTAGTAATTTTGAGATGTTAATCCATAAATACGAAGAAATATTATACAAGTTTCATGTTGTAAAGATAACTCACCCCCTTTTATTTTAATTTAAAATCATGTTTCCTAGTATTCCATGCTCATGTAAGAGCTATTATGTGTAAAGAAAAGATGCTCTTTTCACAATGAAAGCTGATGTGCAAATACCAAGCAAAGCAGTAATCGTAGCATAAACTAAGATTGCAATTCTCAGAGGGCTCTTCATTTCGCTGTTTGGATTCTTAACTGAGCTTGAGGAGAGTTTGTCATCTCAGTTAATGTAGAAGATGTATTACTGTCTCTTCCAATAACTCATTCTTCTCTCTTGCTACTTTCACTCTCCTCAGAACAGTCTCAATTTTTGAGTATCCTTTTTCTTTAGTTTCCCTCTCATCTTTATCCAAATGGTCCTGAAATATTAGGTGAGTGTTTTCAGTAATGAGACCTGAAGAAGAGAAAATAGTTAAGCTGTTGAGTATATTCTTGGGCATCATTACTGGATGTAGCTACTTGAATTACTTTTTTTAAATTTTGATTTGTATGCTTGTATGTGTTACCTATAGTATATGTAGCTTATGGGAAGACTGAATTTTGTCTTTATCTTTGTTATTTTTACAAATAGCCTCACCGATGTGACCAGTGTCCAATGTCATTCAATGTTGAATTCAACTTGACACTTCATAAATGTACCCACAATGGTGACGATCCTACGTGTCCTGTGTGCAACAAGAAATTCTCCAGAGTAGCTAGTCTGAAAGCTCATATAATGCTACATGAGAAAGAAGAGGTAATTTATTAAAACTCATAATTCAATTTGTAAAAGGATGAACGTGTTGTGGTTTTTATACTTAATCCTTTGCTATATGCTTTAGATTGCAAGGTTGAGTAAAGAAGAAAAGAGAAAATACAGAATTTATAAAGAAGAATGTATTTTAATAATACTAATGGTAATGAACAGACCACATATAAGAAGGCCTTCCAGTCCTGCTCTTACTAACACAGAGGATCTTTGTGTATTTGATGGTTTTAATAAATCTTGACTTTTAACTGATAAATATACTATAAATAAAATTAAATTTACCTGAAAATTGGGCTCTTTTAACTCTTTACAAATATTTTTATTTTGGAGCAATTTCTGTAGCTTCATGTACTTCAGGAAGCCCATATGTAATAGTCAGGGTGGTTATTTGTTTATGACAGAGAATACTTTAGAAAATTCCCATTCCTAGTGGTCTTGTCTGTATTTGATTTGTATATTCTGATTACTGCGGAGACTTTCACCATTCATTTCCTGCATCTTTAAGCTGTTTCTGTTACCTAGAAAAAAAATCCCCCCCCCCTTTTTTTTCTTTTTTGCAGTCGTTTAAACTGAGTGGGTTGTTCATTCCTTTTTTCTTCCTCCAGTCTTACTTCCCATTTTGATAAGTTATTGGTTACATTCKAAACAAACAATTAATGCATGTTACTATTTCTGAAACTTCGTTGTAGTCTTTATTCTAGTTACCAGAGTTGATTGTACTGCCCAAAATACAAAGTTTTCAGTCTTACTACCTTCTTTGAAAGCTTTTGAAAACTGCATTCTTTGTTGGAGGATTGGAGCTGAATCATTGCCAGAATTCTAATCATAAAGATTGTATGGCTCTCTATATTGACTGCAGACAGCTTACAGCAGCTTTGGCCAGGGAGCTTGGGAAGATCTTTAATCCATTCACATTTTATCAAGTGCATAGCAGAGCTAACCTGGGAGGACTTAATGGTAGGATGTTAATGTATCTATAATGGAGCACAGTTTAATGGACGCTGATTGAGAGGAGTAGTTTTTTGGATTGATGAAAAGATCAGAGTGAGGAAATTGATCATCAAGAAAGATGCCTAAGAGTGGATTTTAGAATTTGTTTGTATCACTAAGTAATTTTGCATCCAACTCAGCTGCTGGTGATTTTGATACTTTAAGCAGATGTTAGAAGAATAAGTTACGTATAGGTGGCATTTGGTTATAAGTAGCTTTAAGTAGGCCAAGTAATAAACTGGTTTGAAATAAGTTCAAATGTCAGTGAAAGAAACAAACAGTATTTACAGACTAAGAAATCTCAATCTGTGCTGTGTACTGAAAAACTGTGAATGGTATTAATTCAAAGAAGATTTGAAGCCAAGGGAAATAGTACAGTTGATGTCTGATGAACATAGTTTCTATAAATATGATGGGGTAGGGGTGGACTGTGAACAGATTGAGAGCTTGTGGGTAAGGATTAAGGGGCAGACTAACATGGGTGATACTGCCATGGGTGTTTGCTACAGGCCAGCTGATCAGGAAGAGGAAGTAAATGCCTTCTACAGATAGTTGGAAGTAGCCTCACAGTCACAGGCCCTGGTTCTCATGAGGGACTTTAACTGCTTTAATATCTGCTGGAAGAACAATATAGCTAGGCACAAACAATCCAGAAGGTTCCTGGACAGCAYTGATGATGATCTTCTGGTGTAGACGGTAGAGGAGCCAATGAGGAGAGGTGCACTGCTGGACCTTGTACTGTAAGGAAAGACTGATTGGAGATGGAAAGGTTGGAGGCAGCCTTGGGCTGCAGTGAGCATGAGATGATACAGTTCAGGATCCTGCAAGAAGGAGCAGGGGAAAGAGCAGGATCGTAACCCTGGACTTCAGAAGAGCAAGTTTTGGCTTCTTTAGGGACTTTCTTGGAAGAATCTTATGAGAACAGGCCCGTAGAAGGAAGAGGGGTCCAAGACAACTGGCTGATATTCAAAGATCACTTTCTTACTCACACTCAAGAACGGTGCAAGAACGGTGAACAAGAAATTGAGAAGAGGAGACAGGAAACCTGCGTGGATGAACAAGGAGCTTCTGGCAAAACTCAGAGGAAGGAAGTGTGGAAGCAGGGACAGGCCACTTGGGAGGGATGTTATCTGACTGTACAGAGATGGGACTAGGAAGTCCAAGGCTCATTTGGAGTTTAATCTGGCAAGGGATGTCAAAGACAGCAAGAAGGACTACTTCAGATACATCACTAATAAAAGGAAGACTAGGAAAAATTTGGGCCTGCTGCTGAGTGAGGCAGGGGCTTTGGTTGCCAAAGGCTATAGAGGAGGCAGAGATGCTGAATGCCTTCTTCATTTCAGTCTTTACTGTTAAGACTGGCCCACAGGAATCCCAGGCTCTGGAGACTGGGGAGAAAGTCTGGAGAAAGGAAGACTTAGTGGAGGAAGATGGGCTAGAGATGATTTACGCATGCTGGATGTCCACAAGTCCACTGGCCCTGATGAAGTGTACCCACGAGTGCTGAGGGAGCTAGTGGACATCATTGTTAGGCCACTCTTGATTATCTTTGAAAGGTCATGGAGAGCAGGAGAGGTGCCTGTGGACTGAAATAAAGCCAACGTCACTGCAGTCTTCAGAAAGGGTGAGAAGGAGGACCCAGGGGACTACATACCAGTCAGCCTCACCTTGATCACTAGAAAAGTGGTGAAGTAGCTCATCCTGGGGGCCATCTCCAGGCATGTGAAGGATATTTCTAGGGTGATCACCTTCCTAGGAGTAGTCAACAAGGATTCACCAAGGGGGAATTGTACTTACTGAGCCTGATAACCTTCTCTGATGGAGTGACTGGCTGCATAGATGAGAGGAGAGCAGTGGATATTGTCTACCTTGACTTCAGGAAGGCTTTTGACACGTTCTCCCATAACATCCTCATAGGCAAGCTCAGGAAGTGCAGGCTAAATGAGTGGGTAGTGAGGTGGATTGAAAGCTGGCTGAATGGCAGGGCTTGGAGGGTTATTCTCGGTGGCACAGAGTTGGTTGGAGACCTGCAGCTAGTGATGTCCCCCAGGGCTCAGTACTGGGTCCAGTCTTGTTCAACTTATTCATGAGGACACGATGCTGGGCAACATGCTGTAGGTGACCCTGCTTGAGCAGTAGTGTTGGACTAGATGATCTCCAGAGGTCCCTTCTAACTGTGATTTTATGATAAACAACCAGTTCTTTTTTCTGTTGATTCATATGAAGTTCCAGTCTCCTCTGTAGAAAATGAAAGGCAGAATACATACTGTTTCTTGTAACTTCTGGTGGACTGTTTGGAAGTGGTGTGTGGATTTGAATTTTAATCTACTTCTCTAGCAAATAAAATATTTTATACCCTCACTTTTATACAAGGAACTTTTATACAAGGAACTTCTAATGAAAATTAATGACTAAAACGCTTAAGGCAGACTTTTGGGGCTCTTCTATATCTTTGTATCTTATTTTCATGCATGCACATTACTTCTTAGCTTAAAATTCTGTTTACAGCTTAAAAATTAAACTTACAAAAACATCAATATCTTTCATTTGCTAATGAATACATTCATGTATCAGAATTTTGTGATAAAATGGAGACGATCAAAATGAGGATTAATTCATAGAGAATTACAGGAATGATTTTCCCAATGGTTTTACACAAGGCATGTAAGAGAGCTAGAATTTAAACCTGAAACATAGGTCTTGACCATAGTGGTGGCTGTCATTCAGGAGTCTTTCCTGTGTTAATGTTGTAAGAATTGCAATTAGCAGTGGCAGACATTATTCTTGTTTGCTATCACTTTTCTCCTGTTAGAATAATTTGAATTGAATTCTAAAATAGTAAATAAAAATGCATATATATTAGCTGTCTGAAATGCTTCCTGAACCATTCTTTCATTCATGAAGTTGCTTAATAGGGCATATGCTAACAGAACATAACTTCATACATCTRTGTGTCTGAAAGATGCTGAGAAGGCAATGACAGTTTGTATCTGGAGGGCTATATGCTTAGTATAGCATGCATTATAAGCTTCTCTTCAGGTAATTGTTCCCCACTTATACAAAAGGATCATTATTAAGCAGCTTTGTATAAAAGCTTTCTTGGATAAAAAGTATTCTTATTTGGATGTGAAAGTAGAAAAATAAGTAATTTTATTGTCCCACATCATAACTTAATTCCAATATGGATAATCTTCAGATTAAGCCTAAGAAGTCATTCTGAGATAGTATTTCATTAAAGTACTCATCTTCAGATTTTTAAAAATTTGGGGGTTGGAAAGGTTTTCTAGTAGTGTTACAGAACCTTTTTTTTTCTTTCTTTTTTTTTTCTTCAGACTTGGAAGAAATTTATTGCCAAGCAATTTAAAATAGCTCTGCAGATCTGTTCCTTTTTGTTTAAACATGCTTACCAACAACACTTACCAACATCTTTTATTTAAATCAATTTTAAATCAATGCTCTTTTTGCGTTGTTGCTTATTCAAGGAGAAGAACAGAGAAACTGTTTCCGTTTGCAGTGATAATAGACACAATTATTGTAAAATTAAGAGGGGCCAAAACTGTCTGAAGTTGTTTGCTTGTTCCTCTAAGGAACATGTACCAGAAGTATTACTAAAGAGATGGTGAACATTTTTGAGATTTATTCTTAATCTTGTGTTTTGATTCTTGTAGAGATGCTGTGAGAAATAAAATTAATGGTTTAAGAAGCAAAGTCAAAGTCAAATAAATGTATAACTTCAAGCTTTTTTTTGAAACAATAATTCACTTTGATTCCTCTTCTGAATTTCAGAGGAACATTAATGCTTTTGCATTAATTGCAAGTATAATTTCCATGCTAAATGACATGAAATACTAATTTAACTGGGAAGTGACATGTTTCACATTACTATAAAATTAATGGATTTAAATGTTATCTGTCAGAAATGTTGTATGTCCCTACTTATTTCCGTCATCTTGTATGTGAAGATAGCTTTAGATAAGTTGGTAGTAATTTACCTAGTAGATATCTGGTGTTAGAATTTCTGTTAAAGAATAAGTGACAATCTATATAGTTTTAACTAATAAGTTAACTAATAAGTTAAAATCTAAAAGTATAATGGTTTTGGTTAGAAAACATTGGGAGTTTTTTGTTTCATTTGTTTATTTGCAAAAATGTGTATGTAGACTGTAATCTAAAGGCTGTAAGGTAAGTTTCCATGTGTATTTTGAAATAGTTTAGTGGGTAAATAGAGAGTGATGATGATGAGTGCTGGAGCATTTGTTTTTGGTACCATTAAAACTTCTTCAGAATTCAATTTTAATAGATTTCTTAAAAGATAAATGTTGCCATAAGCATGCACCGATTATTGTTCGTGATTTATATTTATAGCCCACAAACTTGTTTCACTTCTCAGCTTTTATTGCTGCTTGCTTCCAGCTGCCGGAGTTCATAGAAGGATATATTCATCTTTGTGAGCAAAGCCTGTGAATATGTGCTGCTGTTAGCGAATATTTTTTAAAAATCAGTCTCTATTATCTCTTTCAGAATCTTATCTGTTCAGAGTGTGGAGATGAATTTACTTTACAGAGTCAACTGTCTATACACATGGAAGAACATCGTCAAGAATTGGCTGGCAGTAGAATCCATAGCTGCAAATCTTGCAAAAAGGAATTTGAAACTTCCTCACAGCTGAAGGAGCATATGAAAACTCATTTTAAAATAAGGTAACAATTACTAAATTTTAACAAAATGAACAGATGTTACTTCTATGGTGAGAGCTGGGGAAAGTAGGAGTAGCTTTTCCTGTCAGCAGAATGTCTATGCATATCATTTCCTTTCTCTGATATGGTGTTAAGAAAGGGCTTCTTTTAATTCCTTTTTGAAGTAGGTGATGATTTTTTTGAGAACCATTTTTGCTGGTTTTAGTATTTAGGGACCCGTAATAAGCGTAGTTCCATCTACTAATTATTTCTAAATATAGGTTAAGTCTTTTCTTAGATTGCTTTTTGAAATTTGTTTGTGAGATTTTAGCAACTAATGGAAATATATTGAAACAAATGTATATTAATTTTACATAGGACTTACTTTAAGTGGAAAAATTCTAATGTGTAGTTTCTGCAAAGAAATAAGTTTCTCCTTGCAATTTCCTTCCTCTCCTTTTTTAAAATTATTTCTTGCAAACAGTTTTCATCATAACTTGCTCTGAGTTTATGGTAAATCTGAAAAAACATAGAATCAAGGGAAAAGAGGCCTAATAATGCACTTTTGATTGATATTTGTTCTGTCGTTTTTTCAGCTATCTAGCTTACTTTACTTTTAAGAAGGTGAGAATTATTTTAAGCTAGAAGAAATAAAACATTGTTTCTATTGATTTAGTTTATGCCTAAAGAAAATAAAAGATTTTGACAGATGGCCTTTTTTAAAAAAAAACTTCACACTGTTTCTATGGACAACAGAGGGGAATGATATAAATCTAAAAATGGTAAATTTGAGATACTTCCTTTTCTTTTTGTAAGCAGGTAGTGGATATTGGGAGGTCTTAATAGTTATATTCCAGAAGGCTCAAATAGGAATTGTTGCAGCTTTCCATTTGCAAACTGAAAATTGAAAGTTTGAAGTATGAAGTTATATGTTGTTTGTATTGACTTACATAAATATATAATACTACACCAAATAATAGTTCTTGTGAATACCTTCTGTGTAAAATAGGATGAATAAGTGAAGAATAGATGAGTAAATGTAATATGATGGCAGTGATTTTGAGACATTACTATGCATACTACATTTTGTTCAAAGTGTACAAGATGTGAATGAGATGTAAGTCTAGTTCTGTGTTTTGTTTGCTTTAGTTTTGTTAAAAATGCCCAAGATTAAAAAGGCTTTTTTCAGCAAGGAAGAAAAAAGAATTTGACATGTTATTGATGTTTGGTGGGAGAAGGTGCTCGATGACAGGATGAGAGAAAACATCATTTGCACAACCTTAACTTTATACTGCATATAAGTCACAGATTGTTTAAGAACAGCTTTTCTGACTTTGCAGAAGAGAGCACGGCTTCATAATTTCTTTATCTTTAGTTCCCTAAACATGGATTATTATTTGATCCAAAGCTTTTTTGTATGAGATTCGCGTTGTTTATCGATCTGAAGGAATTGTGCTGTTGTTTGATAGAGGTATCTGAGGACCGTAGCACTGGCCAAGATATTCAGGTGTAGAAATCTTGCGTTAGCATTCAAGAAACTACTGTTGATAGCTGTTCACTGTCGTTTTACCAGCAGTACCAAGATATAAGTTAGGTTAATAAGCCAGGTTAATGAATTGCATGAGTATTCCTGCTTGCCCTAATCCCAGAGCTATTGTAGCTCAGACCTGTGTTTCTTAAATGTCCAAAGTAGAAATGATTTTTGTAAGGAAAAACACAGAAATTCTGATTTTTGGCTTAACATAATCTTCTCATATTGTTTATATGAATTAGAGAAAAGTTAATATTTTATTTAACTTGTTTGTTTACAGTATATTTATTTAAAGAACATAAATCAGTAATTTAAAACACACTGATTGCTGCTCTTCATTGTAAAAGAAGCTTCAAAAAGTTATTTTAGTATTTAAAATTACAAAAAGCCTTCCTCTCTTAAGTTTTTTCAAGAAGTAGTTGTACTTTTCCCTCCCCAAAAGGTGCCTCCTGTCTCCTAAAACATTTGAATGGAAAATTGTTACAGAAATTACAATTTAAATTTAGTATCTTCCATTATGAGTGAGAAAGTTGTAACTGTATCGAAACATGATACAGTATTTTAGATATAATGCACTATTCTAATCCTGAAGGTTTATCTTCACAATTGTCTCTGAATTGGTTATGATAACATTTCCATATCAAGGTGTCACACTTACCTGTTTAAACAGGTATCATTTCTCATCAGAGAGTGCATTCTGACAGTCAGACTGGTTAGACTGGTGTAAAATTTATTCGAAATAATCAGAAGAGAGAGTGTCTTTTCCTTTAAATAGTCACTAAAGAGATGCATTCTTCCAGAGTAGAAATGTTTATCATTTGAATAAAAGTTTTAACGATTTCATGGCTTTTGCACAGACTCTGTATTTTTTAATTATTAATATTATACCATCCAGAGTATGAAGATGGTGGTTTATTTTGCGTACCTGCTCCACGTTAGTTAACTCCTGCTTCTCGGTTGCATAGAAAATAACAGATATTTATGTAATCTTTGTTAGTGTTTAATCAATACCGATGAAGTGAATTACTGTGTAGGTGTAAATATTCAGGCACTTTAGAAAATCTGCATAGTGTTATGGATACCATATTGGTTTGCCTACTACCTGTTTATCTCCTAGGTTTAGGTGTTTTTTTTTCCCCCCTTTTCCAGCATAAAACTCATTTATACTGTTTTTCCACGTTCAGCAGTGTTGTAACTAACTAGGTTTATTAGTGGAAAAATGATGAGAGTTTATATAATCAGTGATAATGGCTTTGTGAAGCATATAATTTGTATTTGAGGGTCAGTGGTAAATATTCAGTGTGCTAAATGCTAAACCTGTTAGATTGCAAAGAACGTAATTGTCTATGTCCTAATTCATGAGATACATTTTAATTAAGAAAAAAAGATCGTGCTATGTTGAAGAAAAAGAAAGCAGTTCCAAAATGCCCACCAGAATGATAATTGTGAAATCACTCTATACATATACCTGAATTTACAGTGAAAATGTCTCTAGAAAATCTGCAAGATGTATCAGATTTATTGTAGAAATAATTGTAAAATATATAGGTGGTTATTGTGTGAGTGGATTTTAAAAATATTGCTCTCTTCATTTCACTAGAAGAAAACTTACTGATACAACTGAATCTGCACATTATCACCAAATCTAACCTGTATATTAAAAATGGTGTAGTAAAATAAGTTTCTTCTAAATAATCTGTTAATATTAGGATTAAGGTAGTCATCTTTAAATTCTCTCTCTTTCTCTCTCTCTCTCTTTTTTTTTTTTTTAATTTATTGCCAGAGTGTCAAATACAAGATCTTATAACAGAAACATAGAYAGAAGTGGGTTTACGTATTCATGTCCACACTGTGGAAAGACTTTCCAAAAACCAAGCCAGTTAACTCGACATGTTAGAATACATACAGGTAAGACTGAAGAAGCAATTATTTTAGATTGCAGTTGTTTTTACAAAATTCAGTTACTTTGTGAAATGTTAAATACTTTTCTGTGTTGCAGCTTAAAACAATAGTATCAATACATTTGGCAAATTATATGCTGTTACCTATTTGCTGAAAACAAATTCCCATTGTGTAACTCTGATATGAATCATTTGAAGCTTTATAGATTTTAGTTACAAAACAGTGACACAAGAGGTCACCCTTTACCTGCTTTAATAGTTACCTCAGTGTAATATCCAAAAAATGATTAAAAGTAACTTATTTTAGAGTCTGCTCTCTGATACGTTATTTTAGATATTGTTGCTAGAATTAAAGAAATAAGATTGCAGACACTTTCCTAAAGCTGCAAAAAGTTCAAGGTGCATTTGTAATTCTGATAAAGATATTTTTGTCTATTGGAGAAATCACAGATAGAAGATACAGTCAGTATCTGCTCATGACAGTGGGCCATTTTAGTTCCAAATGATTAGGAAATAGTATTAATTTATGAAATATATTATTACTTTAAATTTATAGCTGATCGTATTATTATCCATCCAGGTGCTTGAGATTCTTTAAAATATRTAGGAAAGAAAATCTTGACTTTAAAGAATTCAGAATTGTTAAGCCTTGAATTTTACATTTCCCCACAGAACTGAGATTTAGTTTGTATAATGGAAGTTACTTAAAGGCACACTTAAGCTAAAGAAATGTTTCTGTATGCCCACCAATAGCTATTAGTAGAGGCTATGCATTTTATATATGAAATCCAGTAGAACTTCTGTCATTGTCCTGCAACAAGAACTGAATCGGTGTTAAGAATTTTAAGAACACAATAAAACCCACATCTTCAAGAAACATACTCAGCAGTAGAGAAAGTATAAATTCTGTCATAGTTGATACTATGTAAATTGTTTGCAATGTGTTTGAAAAAATAACTTTTACTTCAAATACTATGGTGTTTAATTTAGAATTTATCATTTGGAAATGTGTGTAATTACAACTATCAGTATACCTGGAAATAATATAAAAATATTAAAAATGCTTTTGTGTGCATAATGCCTAGCACATAGTAGARCTTACTGATATAGCAGATAAAACGTTCAGCAACTATAGCTTTTTTTTTGCTGTAGAAATGTTCTACTAAGGAGTTAAATTTTCTCAAGATATTGGAATTACCCTAGATAAACTGCTTCAGTAATAGAAAAAAGATTGAGTTTGCAACAGTGATTTCCAGTAGTCAGTTAAGATATAAGGTGGTAAGAAACTGAACATTTTTCTTAATGTCTGTGTGCTTAAATTCAGCTTTGTTTTATATTAATACAGTTCTTTTTTTCAGTTAAGGATTTGTGGGAAGGTTTTCAGGTTTAATCTCTTAATATACAAATAATTATGAATATGCACAACATTGGGAATACTAAAATCAGGAAATTGTGATGAAGCATTCCTGTAACAATATTGCCTAGAGTATTCTTTACTATGCAATAGTAATATGAAATATTAAAAACTTACTAAAATCTTTTAAACATATATAAAAAATTATTATTGAGCAGGATGCATTATATCTCAATAAAAACATTTTATTTTAGCTTTTTGATTGGTGATGATAGAGAAATGTGTAACTATTAATATTCATTGGGGGAGGAGACCATGGGCCATTTTTGCTGTGTTGCTGTGTTGTTGTAGTACTTGCAGTTCTTTAAATAAAAAGCTAAATTTTTGAATATTAGGTGCTTATTACTGTTACTTTGCCCTCGCTATGCTTTTTTTCCTTGCTTACATGTGGATTTATGGGTTTGGGGGAGAAGAATATATTATGTTTTCTTGATTTTCTTCTTTTCCCCTTTTCCTCAAGTGCTTTTGCATAGCAGCTTCTGAGATCTTCCAAACASCTATTGAGGAAAGCTATTTTAAACCGTTGTTTCATGCCAGTTTCATTTAATGTGCCCATTGTGGCTAATAATTACCAGCTAGATCATTTTTTTTCCCACAAAAATGCATCTTAATCATATTAGATATCAAAATCAGTGGTTGAGGTAAACACTTAACATACGTTGRTATGTTTGTTTGTGCGTAGGTATACCTATAGACAATATTTTATCTGATACAATTTTTCTTGTAGATGCGTGTAATTGCTAACAGACTTACTTAAAGCCCCTTACTTTAGGTCCTTCTTTTTTCCTTTAGGTGAAAGACCTTTTAAATGCAGCGAATGTGGAAAAGCCTTCAACCAGAAGGGGGCACTGCAGACCCATATGATCAAGCACACTGGTGAAAAACCTCACGCTTGTGCCTTTTGTCCTGCAGCCTTTTCTCAGAAAGGCAATCTTCAGTCACACATACAGAGAGTTCATTCAGAGGTAAATACAATTATTCATAAAATGATTGGTGCTAATATACTGCTTATTGGTATTTAACCTTCCCTTGTCAGTATTTAAATTGTCCTGTTTGCTATTCTGAAACTCACTGGAGCATTCCGCAGCCAATATAGATTCCCTGCTGTAGCATACATTCTAGTTTGCTAGTTTTACCTGCAAATTCAGTTTTCCTAAAGTAATCTGCATAAATAAGTAGGAAAATCTTCATTTACCATTGTCTTTTCAGTGCATTGATAGATAATAATCTGTTAGTGTTTTTAGATATAAAAATATGTTTACATCAGCCTTGGGAGAATGAGAACTAGAATCAGATGAAGGTATAACAGCAGGTTCTCCAAAAGCTGCAAAGAATAAAATGGTAAGAAATTTCAAACCAAGTAGTCCACTAATTTATGTGAACATTGTTTCAATTTGACTTTGCAAAGCCTTTTCAGAGGCTTTTCGGTTACAGGTGGAGAAAATTACAGTGGAAGATAAAACCAAAAACAGTAGTTTTTCAGATCTCTTTATTCTGACCCAGATTGTTTGACAAATGATTTTTAAGATAGAAAAAATACTACTATGAATGCAATCTTCTGACCAGAACTGGCGATGGAACTTTGTTCAGTGATTCCTCACTGCCTTCGACAATGTGTGGTTGAGCATACCCGTAAAGAGAAACCTAGTTCTGATTTGAAAGGAAGGAAATGGGTAGAGGCAGCTCCCCCTACCCATCTGTATGCAGAATATCATTTCTCTGATCTCACTCTTTGTTAATGCTGTCTGAGGTAGACTTTTTCAATTGCCAGTGTTGTGTTACAGTGATAGATTTTACTTAGTTTTTTTTCTAAGGCTCCCTCAGGGTGTTAGAGTTTCTGCTTTTTAAGTTACAGTCCCTACAGATTATGTCTTAGTGTTTTGTATTTCACTTAATTGTGTTAAATTGTATGTTTATATTTCTTATGACTTAGTGTGACTAATCTTTCTAATTATCCACAGTTTCCTATATAGGATAGCTTTTTGCAACGTGAAATTATTTCTGCTGTATTTTTTCGTAATTTACACTGCTATTTTTTTCAATGTTACAGGGATATTTGGGATCTAACCAAAAATATTTTGCACTTTCTTTCTCCATTATTTTTAAGTGCTGTCTCTTCATTGCATCATACTGTATTTCTTGGTCCTGAGCCTGTATTTTAGTTACTACTTTGACTTTTACTAATTTTTCTTTTTTGCTGTTACTGAGTTTCCTTCAAGACCACATGCAGTCACAGAAACCCACAACAGTTGATAGCTGAAACAGGTTGATTCTCACTTAATCTTTCACTGTTCAATCTGTTTTGTATTTTAGGAGTTGATACCTCTTTCTGAAATGTCTTCTTACCAGTTTAGACTCGTTCTCAGGGAATACAGTATTCCATATCATATTGACAGCAGTGCAGTATGTGCTCTTTTGAAGACTTTAAGCACTCTGTTTCCTCTTCTCTCACTGTAACTTTCCTGAAATATGCCATCAGAATTTTTTTCAAAACAACTTCATGATTCTTTTCTTATCCTTGATAAACCTCCAGTGTTTTTTGCTTCAAAAACAGTAAACTCCTCCTTCCTTTTCCTTTTAACTCTTTTTCCCATGGAATGTATACTAATCGTGTCATCAAAAATAATCTACTTGGCAAACTGCATAACCTGCAGCGTGTTGTGTGTACAGTAACCCCTGGAACTGGTCCTGCTGGTCCTCATGCGTGCTTTACAAATTGGACTACCAAGACATGCTATGCTAGAGTTGTCCCCCATATATGGAAAGTGCTGCAGCATGTCTTACAGTTATGTGATAATCTGAGAAGGAGGGGGAAAGGAGTATGATTTGGAAATTGGAAATTTAGTTGTCTTGTCTTATGTCAATTACCTAATGTGTCCCCTCCACTTCTTGCTGTGGAAGTCCCAAACAAGCTGCTGCTGCTCACTCTCCGATCCTGTCTGTACTTTCTCAGTTCAAACTATGTTATTAAACTTCCCTGCCCTTCATCTGTGTGGTTTTTTTCTTTTTTCTTTTAATTCTTTCAGGCAGTACCTATGGTCTTTAACTTAGTTCGTCTCACCTTCATTTTATTTTGTGATCTAAAAACAGATTTTTTTTTTCTTGGAAACTTATAAAAGAGACTTTACAGAAGTAAACATAAAAACAAAATTTGAAGATAATTTATCTGCTTTTTTCCCATATCTTCAGATTTTTGTTTGTGTCAAATATGTATGTTATTGCATCTTCAGGCAAGTCTTAATTGGTAAAGTTGCTTTTTAAGTTTTGTTTCTAAGTGTGTAATTCTAGAAAGTTGTAAGGAGGGAAAAGTTTGAGACCTCATTTGCCAAGTGACATTTATTTTGCTCTGTGATGCTTCCTAAAATTGAGAGGCAGTAATAGGAGGTGACATCTATGTGTCATGCACATAGATGACAGTTTGCTTGATATTAATGAGGTATCAGACCAGTCCTATAACTGGACATCAGCATCTTGGGGAAATTAAACATCTTAACTTTCTTTCATGTGCTAGAATGTATTTCTTACGTTGATAAGAAAGATGACATTAGGTATACTCAGGAAAAATAAAACTTTTTTTTTTCCTTCTTGAAGGTTAAGAATGGCCCTACATATAACTGTACAGAATGTAGCTGTGTCTTTAAAAGCTTGGGTAGCTTAAATACACATATCAGCAAGATGCATATGGGTGGTCCCCAAAATTCTGCAAGCTCTTCAACAGATGTATCTCATGGTACAGCGGTAAGCCTTACTTGCTATATTATGTAATTACTTTTAAGAATTTAATTATTTTATGTTTTAATTCTTGTAATTCTTCAGCTAAATGAGAGCTAAAAAAGCTGTAGCTGTCTTACAAATATCTTTTTGAAGTTTCGTGTCATTTTTTTTGAATCAATTTACCTAGTTAAATACTGGCAGAGCATATGCAAAAAAAGGATTTACAGTTTGAGGTTCAAGATGAAGATTTAGATGAAAATTCAACAATTTTATTCTGCAACTAAGTAAAATATAACTTTGTTACTTACAGATGCTGGTCATGGGGGGAAAGATTCCTGTCTAAATAACATGAAAATAATTGGGAAGCTTCACTGGAACAATGGACTCTAGACTATTCAAACTATGTATTAGTTTTAACTCATTTGCAAAAGTTAATTATTGATAAAATCTTAGTCCATGTGAACACAAACTGTATGCTTATTCTCAGTATTTTTGATAACTTGTTTTAAATGCTACCATCTTATTTGACAGATCTTAAAGGAAAAATTCTTAGCTTTATTAGAATCAACAAATTTTTTACTTTACCAAAGTATAAGAAAAAGTTAAAATGCAGAAAAAGTCAGCTTTCGTAAGCCTATTTTATTTTTTGAGCCAATACATGTTTAATATTATTTAATATGCTCTTTAAAGAGGCCTTCTACCTTTTCTATCCCTTTTTCCACTCTCTTCCTCGTCGTCTCCAACTTTTAAACTTTTAAGTTCAACATATGACATGTAAGTTCAATCTTTGAAGAGGAGAGTTAAATTTGTAAAAGAAAAAAAAAATTGAAAAGTTACATTTCAAGAGTTCTGACAATGTTGAACATGGTGGAATACTTTAGGTCTCCACTTCATTATGCAGTGGTGTCTTGTTTAAAATAAATGTCTGATTAGTGTTGTTTAGAGAATTCTTTTTTCCTAAATTTCATAACCTTTTTTATATGCTAGATGCTACTTGTCTGCTCAGATTATTAAAAAAAAAAAAAAAATAATTGTCCTCTTTGCTTACGAATGCATATAATCTCTATGTCATTTTGTGTAAGACATTTACAAGTGGAATCCTAAAAGCCAGATGGAAGTGGAAGCTGTCATACTACATAATGTTTGCTGGCCAGCTGTGTTTTTTCTTGTTTTACTTTGTTTTTTTTTTGTTTTTTTTTTGTGTTTTAGTAACTGAGTTGCACATTGCTATCACAGAAGTATATTGCCATTATTTTTGCCTCGTGCATATTTATCAGCTTGCATGAAGAGGTGGGAAAATATAGACTACTTCTCTACAGTAGTATGAGCAAAACATGGATTTTTTTTTAAGAAGGATGCCAATTTAACAAGGAGGAACGAAGATGACTGACATGTTAATGACATGTTAAAACAATATTACTCTTTCTGTATTTAATTTGTATCTGCAACTGCAGAGATTTAATGATTGATTAAATTTATTGCTATAGAGAGATGGTACATTCTTAAATTAGCACTAGTATTCTTAGGTTAGAACCAACTTCTTCATTCTGGTCACAGCTTGCCTGGCTTCTTTAACATCAATCTCCAATATAATATTTCCACCTTACTGAAGTTTCTGATTAGTCACTGACATCCCTTAGTATGGAGAGGGGGATGAACAATTTCTTTTGTCTTAATGATATGTGTTCCAAAAGTTGAAGTCTTTTGAAATGCTGTGCTACTGAAGAATGCATTCTTGTCTGGTACAATGAATATATCTTGTAAAATATTTTTACTGTTAAAACTGTTAATTTTCTTGTCAGTGCTTATAGCTTAGATATCAATTTCTGTAATTTGCATTTATTTAACATACATAGACTATGAAACAGCACTGATGAGCCTGTGTAAATTTGTATCTGTCCCATAAAATCTCCTTTTTTCTATCCCTTGCTCTCATACGAGAGCAAAATGAACAGATTTTGCTTTTATGATTAATATTAAATGTGTCTCTTTCTGTACAATGGCTTAAAATCTTTTTTTCCTATGTCTGTACAGGACTCTGTCACCCAGCCTCTGACAACATCTCCTGCTAATCTTTTGCAACCTGTTGATAGCAAATGGAAGAATGTAAGTATAGAGCTTTCTCTTTATTTTTGTATCGAGACTAAAAGAGGGGGAAACTTTTCAGAATTTTGTAAACATTTCTTTATGCGGTGAAAGAAGGTATGCTATTGTCTTCTGTGGTAAGTTGATCAGCTAACATGTGAAAGCAAATCTTTTGAGGGATCAAAGGTGTGTTGTATGGATCATTCATTGTATGTTCATGATTTTTACTCATAATTCTGTTCACTGTATATTCCAAACGGAGGCAAATGTTCTACTATATGCAAAGCCCAGAGGAGAGTAGAGTCTTGTAAGTACTGGACTATCCTGAACATTTGACATGACTTTACAGGAATGCTGTGGTTTGGGTAGAGAAGAAAGGCACTTAATTTGTGCTCGTTCAGCTGGTTGGACTTCAGATAAGCTCAATGGAATCCTGTCTGTCAGAAGGAGCTGGCGGAGCTGTGGGAGGAGGACGCAGAGGCTGGCTTTCCAGAATGCCTTGCCTAGCACTCGTAGAGASAGGCAGATCTTGAGGTGTTGGTTGCAGGAATAGTGGTAGCATGTTCTGTTGTAGCAGTTGTTTGTTTGCCTGTGGGTTGCAGCACCGTATCCTAGTGGCAGATCAGCATGACTTACATTCCCCTCTTCCCTTCCTTCAGCCACTTTTTCACTGCTCGCTTACTGGAGTTCGCAGAACCAAGGACTAGGAAATGTGCAAGTGTTTTTTAAAGTCACCATAACCAGTCTGTCCACTTTTTCTCCTTTACTGTGAAATGAGTGTTTCTGGACCAACTAACTTAAACTGAACAAAACTGATGTAAACTAATTGCTTTTATATGTGGTATCAAATAGTTATGCAAAATGTTCCATATAAAGATTTAAAAATATTAAACACAGCTGCTCTTTAAAAGCAGTTTAATTTTAAGTAAACTTTCTTTTTTCAACCAGTTGACATTATTTTCCTTGTCTGGAAATTCAGAGTGGTATCAGAGGTGATGCTGGAGGGAAAGTGGACCGTAGATCTGCAAAGAAGATACTYATTAATTTAAAATACCTTTTATTATAATTAAAATTGTAATGATTTGGGAATTTAATCCAATAGATTTACAATCTGCATATAGTTATGTTAGACTGATGTTCTAAAAGGGGAAAAAAGCTTGTCCAGACTATGAATGTTGTTGTCTATATTGATCTCTTTAAAACAAATTTTAAAGAACAGTGTGATATTGAAGTGCAARTCTTGCACAGGTTCTTCCATGTTTCTCCTGTTCCCTGGCTCTGCCCCAATTAACTGATTTTTGTTTTGCATAGGCCTTATGGAGAGGGTGGACTATATGCAAAAGTGTTCAAAGCAATCTCCAAAGTGCTTTGGAGACCTACTACTTTTCTTGGATTATGAATGAAGAGGAAATTGTTGTCCTTTTCCATTGAATCTAAATATTGGAGTTAGGCTTTTCCAGCAGAGGTTTCGTGTTGTGTGGTTCCTTTTACTTGATGCAGAGTGCTAGGCTCTTTCCCAGTAATGGATGCCTGTCAGTAGCAATGGAACCAATTTCCCACCTCCTCCCTGWATTGCTTATTACTCTTGCTTAGAAGGTGGGAGATGGTGTCCAATTCCTTCCTTAGCCTTCAAGTCTTCAAACCTGTATCTTCTCCAGAGAATGCCTTAGATACTGGGCTGCCAAGCAGTTTGAAGAGTGAACGTGTACTGCAGAGTCAGCTTCAGCTGATGTGTAGTGGGTCTAGGAAACCAAGCAAGAGGACTTCCTTAGTCTAGTAGTTAGAGATGGACCTGAATTCTCATTCCCCTTGCCAGGGTACCTTCTGTTTTGAAACTAGCTARTGTAAAGCATATGGCAATGTTGTGGAAGAAGAATGTGTGGCACCACCCCAAGGTCAATACTGACAAACCTCAATGCCAAAGTGAATCAGTAGCAATTTTTTTYCATGTTTTCAGATATTCCTCCTTTACTATAGTATCTGTTTGTTCTCTGTGCGTTCAAAAGCACAGCTTGCTTTTTTCTGTGCAGTTGCTGTTGATTGGTTGACCTAAAGTAGTGTTCTGTGTTTTCCATGGATCTGTACTATATATTATGGCTTTAACAAAAAGTATGGGTATTTTTCTCTTACTCAATGTTATCTTTTTTTGGAAGTAGAGCTAGTTACATTTGCCAGACCCTTATCTTTTTTTTCTTCTTCTTGTAATAGAGATGATTAAAAGCAAKAATATGTTTTGTATTTTCAAGTGGAACGACCTATCTGTATTTCTTGGTGAGCTAGGTGCAAATAAGCAATATATGTTTTGGTATGGCCAGGAACAAAATCATGTATCAAAGAATGGAAGTAGACCATTTTTGAAAGTTAGAGACTGACAAAGATTTTACTTTAAAAATAGGAATTAAAAAGGTTGTAGTGGATAAATCAGTGGAAGTGCAGCTTTCCCTGGCTGGAAAGATTAATGTGGTCTTTCTATATGGAGAAGAAGCCTTGCACAGAAGTAAAAAGCTTATACACTCTATATTTCATTCTAGCTTTTATTATTTGTCTGTTTATGGTGTCTGCTATTCATGAATGTATTCAAAGATTTAAGAGGATTCAGAGTGATAGCATTTTTAAAGTATTAGAGGATATGGTTTATTATTGAAGAGATTCAAGAAGCTTCATCTATTTTGCTTATCAGATAAAATACTTAAAGATGACTTCATCTTCTGTTTTCAGGAAAAGGAAAAAAATCCATGATGTCTTTAATACAGAGGAGAAAAAAGTTTTAAGGGTTGAAGCTAGACAAATTCACACTTTGAAATAAAGTATATATTTTTAGTGTGAGTAAACAATTTGTGAACAATTTGTCAAAGTTTGCTAGCAATAGAAAAATTTACTACACCTAATTATTAGGTTAAAAGTACTGTAAGTTATGTACAGTTACTTTATTTAAAGGTATAAATGACTCGAGGTAGTCATGTGGTGTACATTATGCTGGAGATCAGACTAAGTCCACTATTCTGATGGAAAAATGTGTAATTACGGAGAATAAAATACTTTTGTTGAACCAACTATGTGTACACAAATATATGTGTTATTTGTCAAAAAATTACCTCTGAGAGAGTATGTATAAACTTGTATAAAATACATGAGCACATGCRTTAAATACRTGTAGTATTGAAGGTTCTTGTCAAATAATGTTGAGCAGTTCCTTCATTAAAAATTTGTTTTTCTCTTGCTAAAGCCAGGGAGAATTTTGTAGACCAAAAGGTCTACATTTACTCTAGGCTTCTCGTTCTATTGAAGAGCTTTCTGTGTTCTGCTTTAAGAGAGAAAAAAAAAGAGCTTTTGTACTCTTCTGCAAAATATCTTACTTCAATTTCTGTCTATATGTGTTTTCACTGCAGTGGTTTATTTTATTTTGTCAAATAACATGCTGAAATGTTTACAGAACTTGCCAAATTTGAGTCTGAAGAGATGGAATCTCTTTGGTCAAACAGTGAGGTAAAAAACAGACGAGCTAATACTAAAAACAGTAAAATGGCAAGTGTTACTCTTTTTGCATGCAAGTGCAAATGAGTTAAGGATTTGTTATACATTGTTTTATATTGTCTCATACATTTTGGAATGTGAAGGTGATGTCATTTTAACTGTCAAGCCACAATGTTTTGGAATAAAGAAAATCTCAGGGGAGTTCTCAGAATGAAAGGAATAGCKCACACGAAAAGTATGAGATTATTCTTTGTTAAAAACTGATGTGAAAAAGGTAACATGTTATATATGTACGTGCCTTGAAGAGATTGGTTTGGGAAACAGAAGTGAATAGAAGAYGCAACTATATTATGGAGCAGTATTCTAATAAACAGTACTACAGTGGCAGCCATTGTATAAATAGTTAYCATTTTTGCAATAAAATAATTAAAAACAAAGTTGTTTCAGCTATGGTATACTTGTATATTTTTTATAAGGAAGAGAATTTTGTGAGGGCAAGAGAACATAYTTGTGATTCTGCAGAGAAATACAGAGGCTTATAGCAGTGGATTTTTTTTGTCTTCATCTGAATACTCATCAGTATTCAACAATATTTAGATAGCTTGTGATACAGTTATCAAATCAGAAGAAGAAAAAGATTCAAAGTTTTTTTAAAGTATTGCTTAAGTGTTACTTAAGTATTTTTGACAAAGACGCATGTGTAATTGTGTTTATGTATACAAAAACATTCATTTAAAGCTAAGAGATTTGAGAAAAGGAGAAATTGCAAGCAAAGAAGTTGTTTGTTTGATCTGATGAGTATTGATGCAGCAACACTAAATTCACACAAAAAATGTCAGCTAATAAAAGGTGTTTTTAATAGAAGACCTTGACTAAGTGAAATTCAAATTTTTAAAAAAGACCACCTCAGTACCCTTTCTCTGTTTTGGAATTACTTTATGCGGCCTCTATTTGGAGAATTCATTAATTAATCCTTGTTTTTTGAACTAATGGAAGGTTCAGTGGTTATGATAAACTTAAGTCAAGCTTACAGTTACACAGTTTGGGAAGAACTCCAGGAAATGGATATATAGAATTAGCTCTTTAGTAGAATGAGCAGACCTTGAAAGGCTATGTAATAGTCATGTCTGGATGTCCTTGTAGTGGACAAATAACAGATATTTTAGATAATGAAGCCTAACAGGTAGGTTCATAAATACTTTTCAYCTTCCTTTACAAGTGTACTGCTGTATGTTTCAGGCAACACATTTTCGATCTCCACTTCTTCAACAGACAGAAAACCAGGTGTCTTCAGCTACCACTCATCAGGGACAGCAGGCTGTAACTGATGTGATCCAGCAGCTCCTTGAGTTATCAGAACCAGGTCCAGTAGAAAATAACCAGCCTCAGCAACCTGGTCAGCAGCTCAACATTGCAGTGGGAATTAATAGAGACATTTTGCAGGTAGGAGCTATGYATGACAGCAGTTTTATATTTCAGTAGTTTCTTTCTCATTGTTTTTATTCTAGTGAAGTTTGTTCTCAGTATTTTTAATGATAACATTCCTTCTGTGTTTCTAAATGATCTATTATTGGTCAAGAAAAAGTTGTGAAGATATACTAAACAGCTACAGAACACACCAAGTATTTTTTTGATGTAACAAAAGCAAGGTTATAAATACTGATAAGGTGATACAGAAGAATACTATAAATGTTCAGACCTGTACAYGAACATTTTATTGATTACTTTTTCTGTTGCCTTAGAAGCATCTTACAACACATTCTTTAGTTATGCCAATCTTCAAGCATAACTGTAAGTAAGAAAAAAACACATTTTTATCTAGTTAAAAAATGAGTGTGTCTTGGCCCTTATACTGTCCTAATTGATATGAAATACTTGAATCTTGGCTATATATGCAAAGTTTCCATACTGGGTCAGACCTATATTTGTTAATCCAGTGTTCTGTCCTTGGTATTGGCAATAGGAGATGCTGTGTGTGGAAGAGATGCAGAACAGTAGTTCAGTTGTCCATACTTGTTCTACAGCCTGCACTGCTTAAAAGCATAAACAGGATGGAACAAAACAKAGACTGTTCATCCTCACTACTGATGGTAGCCTGCTAACCTTCAAGCTATTTATTCATCTCTAGTCTTTTAAGCACTATTTGAGGTTTTTTTGTTTGTTTGGAAAACCTGAATGTTACATGTCACTGTATGCAGATTTGCTCTGTTGCCTCTACTGAGCTCTATGATATCTGGATAGTTACATGTAGTTCCAGTAAATTATAATAGGAAATTTAACTTGATAGCTATTTTAAAAAAAAATCAGTCTTTGAGATTCATTTTTCAAACTATTGGAYAACCATTTAATCACTAAGCATATTGACATACAAAATAAAATCTAGTTTTCTTTGAAGTGATCAAATATCTACATTCATGCTGAAATGTGAGTTTGAGGTAAATGATTGGAAGCCTTTTCAGACACAGTAGCATCCTTAGTGGTACCCATACTCCAGTCACTTCAACGTGATAAAAAAAGTGAGACATTGCACTTGTGTCAGTCAAATGGTTATCTGTAATTTATTAACAATTGTTAACAGAGGCTTCTGAGCTTTTCCAAGCTTTTCTTTGATTTAATGTTCTTTCTTTTATACCTGTATGGCTTCTCATCAAGCTAAGGCTTCAAATTTTTGCCCTTTTATGGGGAGCTACTCTTTTGTTTAAGGGCATATTGGATATCTTTTATATTCCTGGCAAGTGCTTGATTCTGTAGAGAACATTAGCACTTTTTTGAAAGGTAGTTGTTGGAACTTGCATTAGCACAGGAAATCCAACTTGAAATCTCATATACAATGTAACTGTCAAAAGTTGCATAAGAAATTATTTGAAAATGATAAGAAACCCAACTGAATTTCTGGTATTTGATAGAGTTTACTTASTTACATTTCACAGAATCACWGAATGGTTGAGGGTTGGAAGGGACCGCTGGAGATCATCTAGTCCAACCCCCCTGCTTGAGCAGGGTTACCTAGAGCATGTTAGACAGGATTGCATCTAGGCAGATGTTGAATATCTCCAGAGAAGGAGACTCCACAACCTCTCCGGGCAACCTGGTCCAGTGCTCTCACAGGGAAGAAATTCCCCCTCACAGTCAGGCGGAACTTCCTGTGTGTGTTTGTGCCTGTTGCCTCTTCTCATGTTGCATCGCACTACTAAAAAGAGTTCGGCCCCATCCCCTTGACACYCCTCTCCCCTTTGGGTATTTGCATATGTTGATAAGATTCCCTCTCAGTCTTCTCTTCTCCAGGCCAAACAGGCCCAGCTCTCACAGCCTTTTCTTGTAAGAGGCTCCAGTCCCCTAATCATCTTCATAGCCCCATTTCCCTCCTGTAGCTCCATCTCTGTCTTGTCCTGAGGAGCCTTGAGTACTGGACACAGTACTTGAGATGTGGCCTCASCAGGGCTGAGTAGAGGGGCAGGATCACCTCCCTTGACCTGCTGGCAACACTCTTCYTAATGCACCCCAGGAKACYRTTGGCCTTCYTGGCCACAAGAGCACATTGCTGGCTCATRGTCAACTTTTTGTCTACCAGGACTCCCAAGTGTTACTGGTGTTATTCCTCCCTAAGTGCAGGACCCTGCACTTGCCCKTGTTGAACCTTATGAAATTTCTCTCTGCCCAACTCTCCAGCATGTCCAGGTCTCCCTGAATGGCAGCACAGCCCTCAGGTGTATCAGCCACTCCTCCCAGCTTGGTATCATCAGCAAACTTGCTGAGGAGGCACTCTGTCCCTTTGTTCAGGTCATTGATGAAAAAGTTGAACAAGACTGGACTGGATTTGTATTGTGTCTTCTAATACTTATATAAACAAAGTTGTAATAATTGTGGAGTGTTTTTTTTTCCTAATATAAATATTTTATTCTTTTTTAGCAAGCYTTAGAGAACAGTGGATTGTCTTCAATTCCTGTCTCTGCGCATTCTTCTGACTGCAGCCAGRCTAAGACACCTGTGGTCCAGGATCAAAATCCAGATGTCCAGCCTCTCTCAAATCATCAGGCTGACTCTAATAATGCAGAACAAGATAAGGAGCAAGAGAGTACAGATAAACTGGAAAAGAAGGAAAAAAAGGTTATTAAGAAAAAGTCACCGTTTTTACCTGGTAATGTTGCTACTGTTTGCTACTTTTTTGGCTCTAAGGACTGTAGTGTTTTGTGGTGTGTTAGTGGCTTTATAATGAGATTTCAGAAAACATATAGTGTGTATCWGATATAAAATTCCAGAGGCGCTAAGTCAATACTTTGTCTGCTCTTATCTAAAATACATGATGTTTATGAATTATGATCAATATCATTTATAWCTTCCATTATACTAACTAAAAAAGTGCTAGAATATTATGAAGTAATGTGGCACTTAAATATTCTGGATCAGTGGAGTTTTGACGAAAGGAGAAAAAAAGAAGACTATAAACTTCTGAGTCCCTTTCTTTTTCCATCAGCCTTCTCTGAGCAGGGTTGGGATTTCATAGTTTGCCCCAGAGCAGAGAGGTCTTGCAAGCTGTATGCTTTATCTTTGGAGTTGAGGCCACAAAGAGGCAAAAGTACAGTGCTGCTTCTTCATACCAATCTTTACTGATCAAGGCCACATAAAGAAGGACGCAAGAGTGGCATAGTGGATAATGTTTTTGATTTTACCTGTGTTTAGAATTGCAGTAGTGATGTGATAGTGTCATCTTAAATATTTGTTAGTATTTTATCTCCGTACTGTATGGTGTCTATACAAGTTTGAATTTTGTCTCTGTATGCTTTGGTGCAACTTTGGTTCAAAGTTGCTAGAAGTCTTTGTTCCAAGTGTGGCCATTGTAGTTTAATGACTGACCAAGTGGAGACAAATCTATAATGAACAGTCATTGAATTTATAGGTAATAACTTCAGAGGTACATTCATGTTGCTTTTTTCTTTGCTAGGGAATCAGAGWTTGATCCAAAGTAGAAAACTCATGTTGTCTAGTATGACAGTGCTAAAAATCAACATTAATTTTTTCCTCTGGTAGCAATAAAACTGTGTGCATATATAGTAACAACTTGCTCTAATTGTACTGCAAATAAAATACAAAGTCATTAATATCCGGTCAAACAAGGTGACCATTATTTTCTTGTGAAATAACTTAACCTCTGTATATAGACTTAGTTTATCAAAAGAACAACTGTGTGAACTGATTTTAATTTAATGAGCTTATCTGATATCAAATAACATAAATTAATAGAAACCTTAATATGATTTGGAAGCTTCTTTTTCAGTTTTGTTGAACAGAGGTATACTGTTGCTTTAAGRCAGCGCTTAGGGTTTTTGGATCATACAATTTTATGTGAAGAAGTATCTGTAAATTGTAAGTCTTTCAGAAGGACTTTCTGTAGAATTTTTGCTATGTTTTAAATATTGAACAAACTTATATTAGAATTTACTATAATTATCTGTGTTCTCTAAAATAGCATAGGCCATACCTGGCTAAAGTGAAAGTCCTGCTTATCTGTCGAACTTCTGTCTTTCAAATCTTCAGTCCAAATTCAACTCGTACCATTTGTAAATAGGAGCTGTAATTCTCCATTAAAGTATTCAGTTCTTCTGCAGYAGCTGTGCTTGTGGCTTATACCATGAATTGAATTAGTAATAGAGATAAAAGCAGAATACAACTTCAAGGCCGACAGGGTCCTTAGATGGAGAACTGTGAGGGATTCATATCCTTACTGAATTTGGAGACGAGAGGGCCATGTAAAGTATCCCAACCAGTGAGTTAATGTAAGTGTTTAGTATTTAAAGTAGTCTGTGGTTATGATTGAGGAGTTGTATTCACTGTTCGGTAATTTTGTGTTAGATGTGGTATTTGTAAGTTACCTTATCTATTATATTGCATTACATACACATTCTGTTTTTSTAAGTGGCATGCAAATTTCATTCTTTGCTTTCTGTTCTTTGATATTGGCCATTTCTTAGCCTGTTTCCCATTCTTTTTTTCTCTTTCTCCTTTTTAATAGCATAAATATATATGAATTTCAACAAGATTCTTTTGGATTTTGTTTTTATCTCACTCGTCAATATATTCGTGAAGTAGACTCTATATGATAGAGAAGTTAATTGTCTACAAAGAATCTTGAGTGGCATTTGCAGAATGTTTTTGTGTTCCTTTTTGTTACTTCCATATAATAGTGTTAGTGTTGTGGCTTTTTAAAAACTTTTAAAACATTTCCAGCACACTCATTTTTAATGTCTCTTATTTCAGGTTCTATACGTGAAGAAAATGGAATAAGATGGCATGTTTGTCCTTACTGCTCTAAAGAATTTAAAAAACCAAGTGATCTAGTGCGCCACATTCGCATTCATACGCATGAGAAGCCGTTCAAGTGTCCCCAGTGTTTCCGCGCCTTTGCGGTCAAGAGTACACTCACAGCACACATAAAAACACATACTGGGATTAAAGCTTTCAAGTGCCAATTTTGTATGAAATGCTTTTCCACCTCAGGGAGTTTAAAAGTTCACATTCGTCTACATACAGGTAAGGCCTCAAAATTGCTTTTGTGGTATTTATGATTTGGGTGAGATCTCGATGAAAAAAGGGCARCATGAAGCACTTGAATCATAAAGGTGTCTGTCACACGATTGATCCTTTTATCATTAATTTTACCTGTTTCACTTCCATGATTGATCTTTTATTCACATTTTCTGTGTCAATATGGTGACAATGCTCAGGATTTCTCTGTGTAGATACTATAATTTGTATACTAATGTTTACTCTCTCTTGTTAAAAGTCCATAATTTTTCTGTGCCTGCTTTCATGACACCAACTGGTTTGATGGTTTTGTACTTGCACSATATAGAATAGCTACATATTTGCACCTGAGGATGTCCTAAATATCCTATGGTAGATTCTCCTTTAAGAAGAGCTGCCTGTTGGTGTCTTTGTTAGGCATTACCTTGGCAAATGTCTTCATTTRTAAGTTTTCACAATTGACATTCAATAATCCAGCGTTACTGGTGTYTGTTATCTTTTAGAGCCAACTGCCCTTAATCTATGAAATAGCGATGTTAGACCTGCTTACAGATGTTTTGTTTGTTTGTTTGTTTGTTTTTGAAAAGAGGGGATTTTCAGAACCGAATGCCCTCTTCAAAGTGCTGCCAGCCTTTGGACTGCTAAAGTTTTTCTTTCTTAATTCCTGATGATTTGTTTTTTTGGCTGCTACCAAGCACTGAACTGATTTTCTTTTCTTCTTCGTAGACTTGTCTAAAATTTCTATAAACTTTGTCACATCACTGTTCATCCATTTTATCCTAGTATTGTCTCTTTTGTCTGCTGATTCATTTTTCTTACAGTTCTTAACAATTTGCTTTGCATGGAGAATTGACTGGTTATCTTCAATTCTTTTGATGGATCCGCTTTAAAAATTGCTATCACATTTGTATCATCCATTTTCCTGTTACCAAGCTTACTTAAAGTGATGTGTTACAATAATAGTTCAAGGTTCAGCCATTTCACGTTTACATCAGAGTGGATTTTACTGATCTGCTCTTCCAAAAGTATATTTAGCTATAACACCCTGACGGGAAAAAAAAGGGAGAAACTAGAGAAAACAAAACTCCCATCTGGATACTGGTATTCCAAGTCTACATTTCTAAGGAGATGAAAATAAAATTATGATCTAATATTTTTTAAATTTCTTGCAGGTGTTAGACCTTTCGCTTGTCCTCACTGTGATAAAAAGTTTAGAACATCAGGCCACAGGAAAACTCATATTGCATCGCATTTTAAGCATACTGAACTAAGAAAGTTGCGGCATCAACGTAAACCTGCAAAAGTTCGAGTAGGAAAGACCAGTGTTCCAGTACCAGACATTCCTTTGCAAGAACCCATCCTCATCACTGATTTAGGTAATGAGTGAGTAAATAAGTACTTATTTGTAAACTTCAAATTTGAGTTCTAGTGGAAAATAGAGGTCGCAGTTCAATCAATCAAAGACAGAGTTCACTCAGGAAGATGCACTCTGAAATAAGTCAGTAGAAATAAACAGACTTCAGAAAGATCTGTATTCCATAGTTTGCTTGCACTAAACCTGCTCTGTCCCTTTTGAATTAATAAGAATAGATCTTTTTATTTACAGAGAAMTCTTTAAGATTTGTTTTTTTTTWWWAAAAAAGCATTTTTATATTACATTGCAGAAGAATGTAAATTAGCTAATGTTGGATTGTTGATATAGAAAAGGTGATGATGTCTGAATTTTTCTTGAGCTGATCAAATTTATTCTAATTGCATATATTAATGAGTCACAAAGTGTCTTGTGTGGTTTTAGTGAATTTGGTGTAGCTGTGCTCACAACTGAATTAAAATTCAGTTTGTTAAATAAAATGTTAGTAGTAACATTTCAATAAAGGGCAGAGTAATTCTAGCATATGCAACAGAGAATTCATATAGAGTCCTTTTAATTCTGTTGTAGAAAAACTGTTGCATCATTTTGTAAACCCGCTCTTTTGGAGGAAGGTAAGTTGTCTTACAGCTTAATGACGACAACATTATGTTGTCCAGTAGAGGTCAGACAGTTGGACAAGATGTTTACTCTTCCCTGCTGTTTGACTCACCAGTCTGATAACCCCTGACTTGTCCACTGTGTTGTCAGTCTTTACACAATAGAGTACTGTCTTTATTCTAAATTCTTTGTCAGTCTTTAAAAATTCTTTTGCTTTCATTAGTTCCAAGAATTCCTATATGCAAGAGTAATGGTTGTTGCAAGTCTCTTGTATCTGACACAATGTTTTCAGAAAGCAACAACAAAACTTTGCTGACAGCTTCAGATATCTGGATCATACAGATTTTGTCCAGAGTGAATCTCAAGAATAATTACAGTCCTTTTCTTGATATTAAAGAAAAACTTTTCAATAAAATCAAGATCTTTCTAGTGAAAATCCTTTTTTTAGTGAAAAAATGAAGCAGTATTAATAAAAAGAAAAACTATAAAAGTTATGTTTCTTACTGATACTTGGTAAYACCTGAACTCTGCTGGGTTTGGAATGTGCAATGTAGAAATAAGAACTTCTGTCATTTCTCTAGAAGGTGGCGTGTTTGTCAACCTACTGGTGATATTTTCACTTTTTGAGAAAGAGAGAATTCAAGACACTAGTATTCTTGCTCTCTATTCATATTAGTCTTTTGATGAGAAACAGAAAAAAAAATGATGTAGGTTTATATTTTGTTTAAAAGATTTAAAACAAAGGCTATTCACGAAGAGTTTTCTATTTAAATGTTTATTTCTTATTCTGTTAGTTGATGATATTTATTGACTAGGAAATACAAAAATGATTGTAATTTTTTTAGCATTTATTATGATTGCAAAGAAAGAACTGATGTGAGGAAAAATATCTTTTTGTAGACAGATCCCAGCTGTAGCTAGTGCTACAGTTAGGATAGAATCACCTTTAACTGTCCTAACAATTAAAAAAAATTTTTTTAAAATGTTCAATTTATCTGAGTTGAACAGGTTAAGTATATTATTTGGATGTGTTTTATATTAGGGATTGCCATTACTTTTCTAAATATAAGCTCCTTGTGATGATTAGAATGATACTGGTGCGAGTTTTGATTTAAATTTCATTTTTTCATTATCGTGTATGTTGCTGTAGTTTTTGTATGTGCAACTGTAGATTAATTGTTTTCCAGATACTCGTGCATATGTTCAGCTGTCCAAGTGCACTAAAATTTTCATTGATTTGAGGACAGATACAGAAGGATAGATAGTAATAGATAGTAGGATAGACTGAGGATAGAACCACTGTTTTGCAATGTTTCTGCAAACCAGAACCACTGTAAGCTGGGCTATCCATACAAATTAGTCTGCTGTCGTTCGTTCTAAGAGTTCACTGAATTACTCTGCTTTTATAAGATTCAAAAATAATTGAGAGAGTATTTGTCATATGGAGTTCTATTCTGGTTTGGAAGACCTATGTCGTCTCCTGTAGAATTACATCTGATTATCATCACAGAAGAATGCTGGAAGACATTCACAAGCAAGGATTTTTTGGGAAGAGAATATTTTTACTAGGCCAATAGAGTCAGTTGGGGGAGGTGAAGGAAATTTTAATGCACATATATGGATATATAAATATATACACCCACATCTTTTTCAAGTCTGAAACAGAAAAATCTGTTCTATATTTTTGTTGTCATCTCTAGTCAAAGTGGAGAGAACTTGGCTCTCCTTGTCTTCCATTCTTTTCAGTCACATTCGGAAGTCAATAATAATCCTTTGTACTTACCGTTCTGAACAGAAGATGAAACATAGATCGCTAGATGAAGAGTTCAAAGAATGAAAAGATGGCATACAAGGCTATTTAGTAGCATAAAAGAGATCTGATTCTTGGCAGAAACTTTGTGTCATTCACTGGTCTTATATATTAGCACTATGATCAGTACTTTTGGGGTTTAAAGATGTGTGAATGGTGACGAATCTGTTTACTTGAGAAATCTGCTACCCTCCCCATTCTTGTCACGGCTTTTGAGCTGAGGTGCTTCTGTTGGCAGCTCCAGAGATACTTAGATTAGCAGCTGGACATTTAGTAGCAGGAACTCTGACCTGATTTTCCACSGTTAGAATTGACTGGTTTCAGGGTCCAGTGTATAAATGGCATCTGTTCAAGTAAGTTTTTGTTTGTTTGTTTTTGTTTTGTTTTTTTCCCCTAATAAATTTTTGGAGATACTCAGACAATTAGCAAGACTGATGGGATTAGTAAAGGTTTTCCAAGCATAACAATTTTTTAGCGGACTTTTTTTTTGGTAAAAGGCAGGCATATATATATATATATATGTATATATATATATATATATATATGTATGTATGTATGTATATCATGATGGTCTGTATTTCTCACACAAAATACAAATTAAGTATTTATTAAGTTATCATATATAACTGGTGTACATTAATTAAATGTCATTTGGTTAAAATTGAGGTAGGAGGGAAAAATTACCTAATGAACAGTGAATTAGTAACTGTCAACTCTGTTTAAATTTAATGTTTGTTTTGTACGTCTGTGCAGCTTAATGTAATGAGGTGAACTGTAATGAGGAATAAAGAAAGAAGTAACACAGCATGTATTTTGCTAAATAGATGCATGCCTAATTTTAAATAGGTGCTGAAAAGATGCTCAGTTTCTTTACACTATTGCATACTTAAGAGTTTAGTCACTTAAAATACATTTTTTTCGAATAATAGCTCTTCAGACTACTGCAACTTTTGAGTAACTTTACCAATTTTCCTTTTTTTGTGTGTGTTTATATGTGCAGGTCTTATCCAGCCAATCCCAAGGAATAGCCAGTTCTTCCAAAATTATTTTAATAATAATTTTGTGAATGATGCAGACAGACCATACAAATGTTTTTACTGCCATCGAGCCTATAAAAAATCTTGTCATCTTAAACAACACATCAGGTAAAATAAATATACAGGAGGAAGGAAATGTATGCAATAATAAATCTTATGGAAAAGCATGAAACTCATATAGCATTCATTGAAGAGACTTTGTATTTCTTATTTTGCTGCCTTTAACTACAGAAGCAGTGATACTAATTTTTCTAGTAAGGTTCAAAGAAATTTGGAACTAATTTGTACACATGCACAGTCCCAGTTGTGCACATGCTGCTGTTTAATATGCAGTTTAGGCTATTAACACTCACAACAATTTTCCCCTAACTACATATGGAAGAATGTATGTAGTACCTTACAAATTCTTGTAGTAATTATGTAATTGCATACTCCAGACGATCTGCTTCGTATGTAACTGCWGTTACTTGAAAAGGAGATCAAGCTTGTCATTTTGTTCGCTATGTTTTACATACTAAACCTAAAACAAGCTTAAGCCATAATTGGAGCAAATGATTTTGTCTGTCATTTTGTTGCCTGAAGCTCAGTTCAAGTGCCATATAGTGGGTGCATTTTAAAATCAAAAGATCAGAGTCATAGAAGAACTTAATTTAGAGGGAACTAGTGGAAGTAACTAATCTAACCTCCTCCTCAAAAGCAAGGCTAGCTTCAAAGTTAGATCAGGTTGCTCAGAGCCTTATCAAAAGTTTTAGAGGCTGTGAGCTTTGTGATTCAGTCTATTTTTCAAACATTGTTCTCTACTTTATGCACCATGCATAACTGGAAGAGGAAATGTGGGAAAATTTCATGATTACCAGGATTCAAGGAAATATCTTACATTGCAGAAACAAGCAGGTAGCAGTATAAGCTCTGTACCACTTTCTTCCATCTCCAGTTGAAATTATGGTGAATGTCTCATGTTTCCCTTACAAATTGAGTTCTGTATTGGTAGAGATTCTCGAATAGGCTTGAAGCAGTTCTTGGTTTCTATATGTTGACTAATCGGAAGGAGAAAAGCCTTGAAGTGTTTTGCGTTTTGTAATACCGATCTAGATTTTTCACAATTATTTGCAGATATAATCAAGCGGGAGTCTCTTAAATCAAACCATCCTTGTTGTCCTTGACTTAAATAGTTGATTTTAGTCTTGTTTTACACATTTCTCTTTATTTTCTTAGCATAATTTTCACTGTTCAGTTACCATTAAAATGTCAGTTGCAGATACAGGTTTTTTTTTTTTTAGCCTAAAGAGGGTCTTATTTATCTTATATTTAGCCTAATTTTTATGTACATTTTACTAAAATGGGTAATTTAGARTTTATATTGATACATAGTTTTTGCATCTTTCATTTATGTTACAGAAGTATAGTTGACTTATTTACTAGTTTATTTTGGTTTTGTGTTTTTGTCAAGATTCTTTAAATAGAAATTGTAAGTATTCTAATTATACACAACATAGATTGCTTATTAGTTAACTTTTCATTTTGTACTTTTCTTTTGTAAGAATATATTTTTTGTTTGGAAGTTATCAATTTTTCAGATGCCTGTGCTAGAACTCATTCTACTGTTGCTTACACATATATTTCAACTCATTTTGAGCTGAATTTAAGTGCCTCATTAATTATTTTGTGCATCTTCATTTTTTTTCCTCCCATACTTAAGTATGAAGATGGGAGGAGGGGGGGAACCAATCATTTGGCACTCTTTCTTCTYATTGATCTTTGTAACAGAGTACTTAGTGAGTAAAGCTTAGCTTAGCTTTGTTATGGCCACAGAGAATTAGAGAAACTTTTCCCTTTTCCATGTTCTTCTTTCTTTGTAAGTAGTCATTACTATACCTAAATTGTGAGACTTTAAACTTATATCGTCAGTCTGCCTGCGTAAAATGGTGCTGATCATTGTTTAGAAAGCTTGTGTTCCTCTGTAACATAGGAAAACTTATACTTTTGACAGAGCAGTGACTGAACAAGATGTCAGATTCTTCTCCTGYGGAACACCAAGGAAGGGTTGGGTTACTCTACAATTAATTTCCATAGATGTTTRTTGGTAATAGAATAGTACTTCGATATCTCAGACTCTTTGCTATAGTATTGGATGTGGTGGTTGTAGACTTCTGTGGGCTGTTGGAATCTTAAGCCATCCCTAATTTTTCTCAATTCCAAATACTTATTTTACTATATCCTGTTCCACTTATCTTCCATTTTCTAACACTTACCCTAACTTTCTTCTGTTTTTCGCTCTTGRGATTGTACAGTTGTGACTCATAAAATTCTCTGCTCCATTTTTCCCCAACCGTCCTATAGTCTGTTTTATATCCCAGTGTAGTTCTAAGGGGAAATTCTTCTAATATTTCTTGAAAGAAAGGTTTAAGAAAAGGGAAGATCGAGTAGAGATAAGAGTTTCTCTACCTGAATACTCTTTTTCATGTAGCAGTCTAAAGTGCTGGCTATAGTAGCTCTTATTTACAGGTATAAAGGATGGGCAGAGTCCTCTCCAAGAGCTTTGTTGTTAAACATTAGGTTCTAGAATATTAGGTGCAAATTGAATTTATTTAGATTTAAAACTTACTTGCTAAAAAGTCACAGAAGATGTATCATAGACATAGAAGCCTTCCCTGTTGCTGAAATCAAGTCATTTTTTGCCAAACTGTAAAGATGCCAAAGATTTTCCTTAGGTGATTACCAGAATAGTGTTTAATATGAGCAGAGTAAYACGTTTTTTTCAGAACTTTTGTGGYCTGGATGAATTGTTTTAGCTGAAATTAACAAAATGTATAAATGATAATACCTCAGTCTGAAGAAGACATCTGACATAGAAAAATTCAACCCGAATGGAATAATTCTGGCAAAGTCTGACCAGCAAACGAGGTCAGAGTGCAGAACACAATGCAAACTGTCAGACAGCATTAGTAGTCATTGCTTYTAGCTCTGCCAATGATGACATGCAAGACGTGCACGTATAATTAGTTAGAGCTTTCAATTTCCAGCTTTTGTTAATTGAGGCATATTCCATCCATGAGTTACCTTTGTTTGGTTTATTTTGTTTTAAAACTCATTTTTTAAGTGATTTTTGGAATCAAATTATTAATCTACTTTAAATTCTATTTTCTCTTTAAAAGGTCACATACTGGTGAAAAGCCATTTAAGTGCTCTCAGTGTGGAAGAGGTTTTGTGTCAGCTGGAGTGCTGAAAGCGCATATTAGAACACACACTGGATTGAAAGCTTTCAAGTGTCTTATATGCAACGGGGCCTTCACTACTGGTGGTAGCCTTAGGCGACATATGGGTATCCATAATGACCTTCGACCATATATGTGTCCGTATTGTCAAAAAACATTCAAAACATCACTAAACTGTAAAAAGCACATGAAGACCCATAGGTAGGTATACAATTTTTATTTTAATCCTTTGGCATTTGTTTGTAGTTTTTTTTTTTTTTTTTTTTTTTTTTTTTTTTTAAAAAAAGACATGTATTTTTAAGAACTATTCTTTGTTCTTTTTGTTACTCTGAATCTCCAGATCAATGAATTTTGTATATATCTGGCACTACATAGTGCTTAAGAGTCTGGCTTGCAAGAGGGTTTAAACTATGTTGACCATGCCAGGCCGTGAGAAAAAAAAGTTGAATGAGTTTTCTGTTTGAGAGAAAATTACTTTGCTTCCAGTGATGCAGTAATTTGTTGAACTTGATTCCATCTAAACATTGTTCTCAAAAGCAACTATTTTTACTAATGTGTTAGGAATAAACTGAAGTGAAGAAAGACTAAGTACATACCTTGCCATTTAAATTTATGGGCTTCTTGGAATTCTCTGTAGTAAATGTTAATAACTGAACAAGTTTATACTCTTGTATAAATAGGTACAGGAGTGCCTAACTGAAGCCATAGAAAGGTCGTCTTTCTTGCCTTGCTTTGCAGGTACGAACTTGCACAGCAACTTCAGCAGCATCAGCAATCTGCTTCAATAGATGATTCTACAGTAGATCAGCAGAGCATTCATGTTTCTACACAGATGCAAGTCGAGATTGAAAGTGATGAGCTGCAGCAATCAGAAGCCGTTACAACAGATCAGCAAGCTATTTTAGAGTTAGACCAGCAGCCAGTAGTAGGCACAGAAGAAACGGGACTAGAACAGCAATTGGCTGATCAGCCTTTAGAGCAAGAGGAAGGTAAATATACAGAACATAGCAATGTTGATAAGTTTACAGTTTCTCAAAGAACTTTTCTTTACAAATTTCAATGATTGTTTCAAGACAATGCAAGTAACTGGAAAAACAYATGGAATAGAAGTTCACTACTGAATGTACCTGTGGCTTCTTTCATTCATTAATGTGTAGCAAGTGTTAATAAAAAGAAATGGTACAAAGTTTTAAAATGCTTTTATTTAACATCTCCGAAATATATTCTAAATATATGGAAAATAATGCTATGTACACAAAGCTTTTCTTCATCACCTCCATTATTAGTAAGTAGACTCTAARGCAGTGTTATTTAGGAAATTGTTTCTGTGTTTCAAGGTGGAAGAATACAAAAATACTTTATTGTTTTATTCTGTTAATAATAGTGGAATGAAGTGTTTTCCCTTTTGTTTATTTGGTCTTTTTCATGTTATAATTAGAAACCATTACAGAGAAATATAAACAAAGCCTACAGTAAGCAAGGATTTAAAATATRTAGGATTACCTGTCCAGCTAATCATTTTTTATTTATTTTTAATGTAATGCAGATTCAGATGACTATAAAATGTAATTCTTGGGGAATAACTGTGAATTATACAGTTAATTGTATCTTTTTTTGATTTCCTCCTCCCCCTTTCAGATAGGTTTGTGACATCCCAGCATGCTTTACAGGAAAACATCACTCAATTTGAACAACAAGCTATAACACAGCAGTCGTTTGATCAACAAGGTTTACCACAAGGTTAGTAGTTAATAAAGGTTTTAAAGTGATCTTTATAAGTTTTATTCTACAGCATCACTGTCATAAAGTATTTCAAAACTGGACTTGCAGAAGTGATGCAACTGCAATGCAAAGAGAACTTAAGACTTTATCTTAAATTACTAYTACGAAATTATATTTGGTAGAAGAATATTTTACTTAATTATTATATATATTTTGGGGCTGATGTTTAGTCATCATAATATGGGATTTATAGTCAGGCATTTTATATTTTTCTCTAAATTCTTTTTGAAATTGCTWTTATAGTAGGCAGTCCACACAATTTTTCCCTTAAATATAAGTCCATAGTATCCTGAGATAATCAGAGAGACAGTCCAAAATTTGAGTAGCTGTCAGGATTAATGCTTTCACCTAACCACAGCAGTTTTTTCTATGTTTTTACAAAACAACATATGTAACAAGTAAAGACAGTATAAGTTGGAAACTTCTTTTTTTTTTTTTTTAATTTGGCCTATAAACTACTCAGAAATATGTGGAGGGGTTGCTTATGTARCTTGGAGAGAAAGTGAAGAGATGACTATCTTCCCTGCTGTTCCCTGCAGGATTCTTTAAGATGTGTACTTGATAGGAGGCTAGATATGGTATGTGTGTGTCCTGTTTTGCTGTTCTGGCTTTTGGATTTTTTGTTTTTGGAAGAGAGGTGTGTATGTGTGTGTGTTTTAAGGAAACTTACTGATGGGTTAGTCTCCTTGTTTCAGATTCTAGCAAAGAAGTTTTGTGTCATAATAGCTGGTAATCAGTAATTGTTATTCTATCCAGTTGTTGACTAAACTCTTCTGACTTCTCTGTTTTTAATTTGTTTAGTTATCATTACATTTTTGTAAAAATGTAATTTACTATGTTAATTTGCATGGTACTGTGAAGAAATAGTGTGTTTGTTGCAGAGTTTAATCTTCCAGATTGTACTGCTTTTGTATGTAACTGAGGAAAGAAATCTATGTCTCAAGTTTCATTAAACAAGACTGAACCAGGTCCCTATTTAAAATGCTATGGATTACTTTCATTGGTTACCTTTTACAGTTTTCCAAATGAATGAGAAGACACTACAGAAAAAAGTGCAATATTTACTCTTTGTATGGTGGTGGTGGTTTTGTTTTTTATGGCTGCTTTCAGATTGAAAAACCAGTATGTAACCTTTGTTTTGTTATCTCGTTTAAACTTCAATTTCTTTGCATATGCGTGTTCTTGTTAGCAAAATAGTAAATACTAAGTCTTTACTTCAGGGAAAATAGACTCCTGTAGATCTTACAGAAACATTTCTTTCATCATCACCGAAATTTAGATAACTCATCAATACATTATAAAATTGGAACAGAGAGCCAGAACTTTTTTTTCAAATGAGACATTTTTGTATAAGACTTCTCCTATTCTACTTGGAATCTCATCCACAGATTCCCAACTCTTTGAAGTTTCCTTGAAGATCCTGGAGCCCTTCAAAATTTTTGAATTTCAGGTAGGTAAGCATATGCGCGGATGCATGCGTTAAATTGGTCGACCCTCTCCCTATGTCTGCATCTGTGCGTCATGCTCCTAATTTCTTTTCTTTGGCAGCTAGGCAGGATATTCAAGACCCAGATACTGTATCTTTWTTTTCTTGATACTTGTAGGCTGTATTCTTACAAAAATAGTTTAGCTCGTCATTTAACTTCATTAGTAAAACAACTAATGAAACACCCCAGAGTGTTGGGGTGTTTCTTTTTTTTAAGGAAAAAGAAAATCATATCCAGACAAAAGATGCTGATTTCTAGGTTTGCAAAGACCTGTGAAAACTTTACATGTTTATTTAATCTGATTTGGCAGTAATATTTTTAACAGAATTTCTATTTTGTTTACGTAGATTTTTCCTTTTGATATACTTCAAATTTGTAAAGAAGTATAGGTCTCATGAAGGTGCTATTCTATCACAATTTGTCATTCATTTTAGGTAGTTTTGAAAACATTGAGAGAAAAGGCATTTCAKTGTTCTTGATAGTTTTACATATTCATGCCTCTTCATTTCATGACCTTTGAATGAGGTAGAACAACCAAATGGATCCTCTTATCATAAAGTGGCTTTGGTTTATTGGGCATCATCTGTCATCAAACATATTTTCGTATAGATCATGTCACCATTTCTTCCTTGAAAACTCCCTATAAGCATGGTTGGATGTTGATAATTGAGATAGTGATGTGGGAATGGTCTTGAAGACCTACAAGAATTTTAAACATTATACAATTTTGTAACCTGTATGAATATACCCTTGCCACTAGACTGCTCTTTTGCTTTCTTATGAACTTGATTTGCAATCTCAGGACTTAAACAGTTACTGAAAGAATCAGAATTTACACATGGATTCTAGTGATTATTGTTGAACTGATTCCAGATATTCTCTGGGAAGCAAATGTACAGAACGTTTAATTGCTAGTCTCTGGTCTCCACAGAGATGCACAGATGCATGTAGGTATGTTTGTAATGTCAGTTTGGAAAATGAAGACTTTAGATTCTGTCTGAAACCCCAAAAACTGTATTTTCCATGAACTACYGTACTATTGGCTTATGGTTCTTACATGCAAGGCATCTCTGCTAGTGAACGGATTCCAGAGTATTCTGCTTTTTCAGTAATTTTATGTCARTGAAGAGATTAGCTTGGGTGCCAAGAAGAAACAAGCTTTGCAAATGAATATTTATACTGAAACAATACRAAAGCTCATTCTAAGTTTAGAGGACATTCTAGTAAAAGACTCCTCATACTACACAGAGCTTAAGATGTTTTCTGTTCTTCGCCTGGCTAAAGAAGATTAAGTTTATAGGAAAAAATATATAAGGGAAGAAGAGCAAGACTAGGAACTGAAGGATCTGAATTTTATTTGTCTGTTTTCCAGACTGAATTTCTGTTTTTTCTCAATGCTGTTCTGTCAAAATAGGATGGTACTGGCAAATGCCTTTAGCATACTCAGAAATGCCAGATCTTTTTAAAGTTTTGAGAGGAATTTGACCTTCATACCAAATACTGAGTAGAATCAGGATRCATCATGTATTTTCTAGTTACAGCTTTGATTTGTTGTTATTCCAGAACTGCTTTCAGGAGTAGTATTTCATTCTTCACTTTGCCCAAAAATATCTCTAAATATAAAACTTTTTGTCTTGAACACTTTGTTTCAAGACTGTTCCTGGAAAATTTTTCAGGATTTCAATAATTGCTATTACTAAAACACTGTGAAGTGAAACCGATATAGTAACTTTTTTTTTTCTTCTTAGCTAGTGAAAAAGGTACCACATAAAAGTGTYTGAGTTCTTTAGGTAGACTTTTCTTTATATGTTTAACAGTTACTTTCATTCTTATATGCAGGGCCTGGAAATGGCATTGTTTTTGCTTCTCAGTTTCTTGGGACCTAGGTTTATTTTGGTATTCTTACCAAATGTATCTTGCATATCTTTTTTTTTTTCTATAACACTACTTTTGAATTTTATTTGATAACAGTAGTTAGTGGCTCTCTTGTCACTGTAAAGCTTTGTTGGGCTGTTCTTCAGGCTACTTCTTTATTTCATTGTTCCACTAAGAYGATAACTGAGGTACAAGATTGACATTTTTGGCCATCATGAAAAGCTACGTTAAATTTTTTTGTGCGTATAGCTAAATCATACGATCATCCAAATTCTACCATAGTGAATCTTTTTGTCTTTTTTTTTTCTTGTAATCTTGGCTAGTTCTAGGGGAGAAGCTAGTATACAAGTTGCAGTATTGATAAGTTATAACCTAACAAATAATGCTTTCAGGGTTTGTTTACATTTGTTACTTTTAATTCTATGATGTGAGAGGTAGCATATAAGCATTTTTTTTCTATATTGATAACAGTATTCTTTTGCTGTGAAAAGTATCTTCTGGGAAAATTTCTACTTAAAGCACATCCCAATGTTTGATATATTGTAATTCAAAACACTCTTAAAGCATTGGCTTTTGATCTTTGATGCTATAATCATCTAATACAGGTTTATTTCTACCCTGTTTTCATAATCTTCATCCTTGTTGTCCATTAAAGGCAAACTGCACAGAAATAATAAAATGGCTGCTCTTATCTTAGTTACTGATGATTATGGTTTATTTTTTTTTCTACATAACATTGATTTTTTTTTAATATTAAAAATATTGGAAATGTTAGAGGGTAGGTGGATTGGTAAAAGAGCATCTCTAATAACATAGAGACCACTGCAGTCTGAGGTATATTTTCCTGACTCTCAATCAGCAATATTATCATTTCATTCGTTCATTTAGCAAATGAGATAATTAGGATCTGATATTTAACAAGAGCAAAAACAAGCACAAATTTCAGTTTTTATACCAGGAATATGAGTGTAAACACTTTTATTTTTACTTTGCAGTTTGCCTTTGAGAGGCCTTACTTTACTATTATCTAAAGAGTGGGAGTATGTGGAGGAGATCCAAAGTAGGAGATGGGGTTACTTTATCAGAAACTGGAGTTCTCCTATTGGGTCATCTCCTCCACTCACCCGCCATCCTCCCCACTGAGCTTTGCATCCTTGTGATCGGCTTCCAGTGTAGTTAAGGGAGCGTGGTACCAACGTGGATAAAGGGAGATGGGTCAACCCGTTTGACACATGCATGCTTACGTACAAGAAATTCAAAATTTCAATGGCTCTAAGGTAATTGTGGCATCCTGAAGAAACTTCAAACAGTGTTGTTCTGTGGAGGAGATTGTCCAATAGAATTCCAGCCAATGGTAAGTAACCCTRTTACGCATATTATGTAGATGTCAGAAACATTTTTGTATTTTGCCACTCAACAGAGAAGAGTATAAAATAAGTATTAATATATTGTAATATTACTTAATCTCATTTGAAGATAGTCTTCCAAAAAATGTGGTGATATTCAAAGTCCTGTTGTGCATATTTTCTGGAGTTGTGACTGTCTTAATTTTTGGCAGGTTTTACAGTGAACGACAGCTACAATCAACAGTCTCAATTTCCAGCTGTACAGCAGCTACAGGATTCAAGCACACTTGAATCTCAGGCTCTTTCAACGAGTTACCATCCACCAGCCCTTCTTCAAGTTCCAAATACAGATACTATTAATGTAGTAAGTAATGCTGGAAGGCAGAATTCACTGTTCTGTGTTCAGTGGTGATTTTCTTGTGAACATAGGTGATGAGGTGAACTCTGAGAAATCAGGAAAGTTTCAGATCTCTTTTCTAGATTGCTCTTGCTTAACAAGAGCAAAAACAAGGAGGGAAGACTAAATGAAGTGACCTGGTTATATGTTTCTAAAAAATAATTGTATGTTTTGATGTTGTAGATTTAAGAAAGGATATAATAGTATAAAGTAAAATCATAAACCAAAAACTTAAGAGTAGGTATAATCTTATAAAATAGTCTTAATTTCATTATACTGTCATCTTTCCTAATTCTTAAATTCCAGACAAATTTTCTATGGCTATAGATATGATCAAGCAATAAAAATAACATTGCGAATGTGCGTTGATCATTCATGGAACTTGCATATTGCACTGCATAGTGYTCTTTCATGGTACTCATCTGTTTAGACTTTTAAGAGTTTGATTGCTAAAAACACAGTTTAAAATGACTTGTTATTATCCTAACAGTACCTAGCATGAATACTATCTGTAGTATGTGAGGCTATCTTTAGTATACCGAGCTGCATTATTTATATCCCTTTCATACATTTCTGCAAGGGTAAATGTTAATCAGAGAATTGAACTGGAGTTTAGGAACCTGGAAGGGTTTGAGTAATTTCAGCCTACAGCATACAGGCTTTGGAGTTTTCTTCTCTGCAAGTCTTAGAACATGCTGTTCTTCTGGAGTATTACTCTGTAGTTGTTGCTGCACGAAAACATCATTGAAGAAGTATTGAAAACTGTTGTCACCAGTCTATAGAGCCTATGGGATAGTGTAGTGGTTATCACATCTGCTTTATATGGTGAAGGTCCTGGGTTCAAGCTCCAGTGGAACCAGCACCAGGAAATCTTTGAGAGGTTGGGCAGATGATCTCCAGAGGTCCCTTCTAACCTTACTGATTCTGTGATACCTTGCTGCTGAATGTGGGGATCATACTGTTTAGAAGGGCTTCTATAGCGTTAAATGTGATCTCTCAAATGTCAGCTCTAAGAGAACTGAGAGAGATTTTCCTAGATTCATGGAGGGATGTAAGTGCACCACTTTGTTTACATTCAGTAGCTGCACTTCTTGTTGCTTTCCTTTTCACTTTGGAAAAGAGAGAGAGATTATATAACAATTTATGAAAGAATAGATTTCTAGTATAATTTTTATTATTTATGTCAACTAAAATGCTGTAAATTTTTCTTGTTTGTGTGTGGCTTTATTTCAATCTTGTTACTGAAATTTATTTGAAGCTTCTTTGATTTCTAGACTACTCGCTTGATACAAGATCAGTCATCACAAGAAGAACTTGAATTGCATACAGAACGGCCTCATTTTCTTGAGGATAATGAAGATCAAAGCAGGCGTTCATATAGGTCTGTTGTACTTAATTTCTAGATTCTGTCACAGAATTGCGTGAGTATATCATGGGTTTTATTTATATGCAAGTAACAACAATAATTTTCTTTTAATAGATGTGAATATTGCAACAAGGGTTTTAAGAAATCCAGCCATTTGAAACAGCATGTACGATCACATACTGGTGAGAAGCCTTATAAATGCCAACTTTGTGGCCGTGGCTTTGTTTCCTCAGGAGTTCTTAAATCACATGAGAAGACTCATACAGGTAACAGAATACTATACTAGCTCTATATTTGCTTAACTCAGGTTTGGTTATTGCTTATGTCTTGCATAAGTAAATGTATACAAACTGTGTGCTACTTACTTGTTTCTGTTCAAGGAGTTAAAGCATTCAGCTGTAGCATTTGCAATACTTCCTTCACAACTAAYGGCAGCCTTACCAGGCACATGGCGACTCACATGAGCATGAAGCCTTACAAGTGCCCATTCTGTGATGAAAGCTTCCGAACCACTGTTCACTGCAAAAAACACATGAAAAAGCATCAGACAGTCTCATCAGATGTAGCAGCAGCTACAGAAACTGGAGGGGGAGGTAAATYATGTTATTTGTACTCTTACTATCCTTACTACATAAGAAGTAAAAATGTTACAGTGAATTACATGAGTGCTATAACAGTAATGCTATAAATTATCCTTTCTGCATGGATAATGTCTGGAGTCACTACAACTCCTATTTTATGTAAATTGTTGAAAGAATTTGGTTCTCCAAGAGTTTCTTCAGTATATTAAAAGTAACAGTAATAGTGTGTATTTCCCATGTAGTTAGTTTAGTGTGACACTAAAGTAGGATATACATATTTTTGCCCAAAATTACTTGTAGCTGTGTTTAACTTAGAGTAAAAACAAAGATTAAAAATCCTGGATTTTTTAAAAAAGATATGCAAACATGCACAGTTATACCTTTGAAATAGATTTAACTCCAAGCACATCATGCAGTGACCATATGTTTAATAATAAACCTACTGTTTTTTTAAATTGATCTTACAGATTAAACACACTTTTGTGGGTTTCTTTTAATAGTTACATGTGTTGAAGATGATGATGAGAACTCTGAAAGAACTTCCAGAAAGTCGCGACCTGGTGTCATAACTTTTACAGAAGAAGAAACAGCGGAGCTGGCAAAAATTAGACCTCGGGACAGTGCCACTGTCTCAGAAAAAGTTCTTGTCCAGTCTGCTGCGGAAAAAGACAGAATTAGTGAGATCAAGGATAAGCAAGCAGAACTGGAAGCAGAGCCCAAATATGCTAACTGTTGTAGTTACTGCCCAAAAAGCTTTAAAAAACCCAGTGATTTAGTCAGGTAAGGAGTAGAAAAAATTTCCATTGATTTCCTAAATTCTTCACCAGACACCTAGCAGTAACAGTTTCTTAAGACCTTTTTATGTCTAAACTGTAATTTAACAAATAGTTATATATGTTTTTCATGTTACAAATGACTTAAAAATATATATCAGAGAATATATTGCATACACATGACTAAAATTTCTTTTCATGTTTCTTATTTCCTACATTACTAAAGTAATTATTACAAAGTTGTATCATAAATGAATTATTTCTTGCAATAGGATATGCATATAAAAACATGAAAAATCAGTTTGAAAAGTAGTAAATTCTGAAATCTTTTGCTTTACTAGTTCTTGTTAGTGTAGTGTAAATTTAAGTATTCTACTAATTCTAAAATTAGTAAGGTGCAAAATAGTTCTAGTAGCTGAGATTTTATCTAGAAGTAGAAATTCACATACTTACGTTTTYTGGAATTATTAGGCATGTTCGTATCCATACTGGAGAGAAGCCGTATAAGTGTGAAGAATGTGGGAAGAGTTTCACTGTAAAATCTACTCTAGATTGTCATGTTAAAACACACACAGGTAAGTAAAATTTTGAATGGCTGTGTCTAGAGCCCAGTTACTTTCTTAACAGGCTTTTTTAGCTGAATGTTCCACAAGGAATGGTGCATTTCACTATTAGATGGGAAGTGGCAATGTGAGGTGAAATTTGGCACTCACAACATCATTAAATGAATCATATTATGGAATTTTGAATAAACTGTACTATCAGCCTATGTCAGTAGGCTTATAAAGTGGCTATTGTCTCAGCACAYGGAAAAATTATGTATATTTCTATAATATTTTAATTTCCAACATTCTGCAAAATTGCAAGGCTAAATGATCTTCCTGAGCAAGAAGAGTGGAGTTTGAGGATTTTATAAAATCAAATTTAAGATATTATAAAAGTTTGAGTATGTGCTGCTAAAAAGTTTGAAAAATAAGAGTACAAAAATTTTGAACAGTTTGATCTTTTAGTCATGCAAGTTGAATATAAACCAACTTTCATGATTTTTAGGTGTTACAGTAATTTTTTGTATTACTGTGAGAGAGATCTGTTTTTAATTAGTATTATTTTCCAACTCTAATCTTACGTAGTTTCCAAAAGCTCTCTAATTAACATTTTATAGTTGTTTTTTCTTACTATTGAACTTCTGTAAGAAAATCCTGAATTCATTAATTTCTAAAAGTAGCTGCAGTTTTGGTATGATGAATAGAATGTTCTTTTTGAAAATACTGAAAAAGACAGCTTATATTGCCATGATATATAATTATTTTCTCATGGAAGTTCCCTTTYCAGTTCAAGTATGCAGTCTATTTCTAGCACTGTTTTGTTAGGCCAGGTCTCTGTCTAGTCTAATATCTTGTCTTGAATAGTAGCAAATGGAATGAAAATAGCAAAGTTGGTCATGTTCCTGCAGCTGCTAGCAGTTTGCACCTTCTGGGATTTTTTTCTTGATAACTTTAATGAGCTATTTTTACATTAGTTTAATAGTTTTCTGAACCCATCCAAACTGGGGCCTCTTGTACATCCTGGGTAATAAGTTCCTTAGTTGGAATGTGTTGTTCAGTGTGCCATCCAATGGTTTCATTCTTATATCCTACAGTTCTTGTACGTGAAGATTAAGGAGAAATTATTTTCTTTTTTTCCTTTGTCCAAGCTTTTTATGATTTTATGGACTTATATTCAGTGAAAAACAGTTTAAGTGAGTGTTTTAATACACGCAAAAGATTTTTCCAACCTGTTGTTCATCTTCTCCACATTATATTTTATGGTGATGTTGACAAGCTCAGATCCTCATGGGTACCTAGAGAACTCCCTTAGCACCTTTCATCCTTGTGAAAATTGGCTATTTATTCCTTCCTACTGTTTTCTGTAATATAACYATTTTTCTTTAATCCAGGAAAGGACTTTGTCTTTCATCCTGTGCCAGGAGTTTTTCTAAGGCCCTTTCATGTAGAACCTACTTAAAACTCTGAAAATCCATGTACACTGTTCTCAGTGAGAATCTGGTCTCCTTCAAAGAGCTCTCATAGATCTATAAGTATAACTTCAACTTTTCAATACAAGAGCCCCGTTGATTCTTCCCTATTACAACTCACTTGATCTTATGTACCTTTGATACCATTTGTTGTTATAATTGCACTAGCTTACCTCAAATGGGCATCAGTCTAATTGGTGCACAGTTTCTTCATTTGAGCCTAGATCGTTTCAGAGGGCTGTTTTAGGCTGTGGTCAGCATCTCTAGTTCATCAATTTTCTGTTAAGTCATACTTAGTTTGTTGTTTGTGACTTTTTYCTGCCCTGTTTTAATGCAACTAGGTGTTTTAATTCACCTAGTAACAGTTCAGTTTGAAAAGCTCCTCTTGGCCTCCATGATAAAAGTAAGTTGCCTCTCTGAAAACCTACTGATTTCATCCATAGTGAAAATTGATGCACAGAATTAATTCTAGTTGTGTACAGTAGCTTTACTTTTGACTGCTTTTATTTGAGTTCTTTCAAACCAGCAGACTGGGGTTTTTTTTGTGTTAAGAGGAAAGAAAAAATTAGATTTTACACCATTAGCACTGGATACGTTTTGACTTACTGTACTACAGCTTAAACTTCACTTTCCAGAAATTATTCTCTTTGCTTCAGTTGGACTTCTAAAATATGTCTGTATTTCTGGTCACTTCATCTTACTATCTTAAGCTTTTTTTGTAGATCAAAGTCTTTTAATATGCAATATGTGTTTTTTCTGTGTTTTTTTTTTCCCCGAACAGCTAGTAGTGTCTATTAAAATTGCCATAGTGTCCACAGTTATTTACTGCTTGGGTAATGGTGTTAATTTATTTAAGCAAGCATTCTTATTATATGTTTCTTTTCAGAAGTTAACTGTTCCACTGAAGGGTGTTATTGGCTTTCAGATTTCTAAAGAACTTTGTAGTATGATTGCTATTACAGAGTGCCTTTTTTAATAATACTTAAAACTAGGTTTTACATGCCATTGAAGATTAACTCAAATTTTAGGAGTTCTTTGGCTAAGCGCTTATTTCTTGCTATCTCATCCTGACATAGCATATACTATACATGTAGATAACTGAAGTCATATGTTATTATATTTCTGCCTTCATAGCTTTTATAATTCCTGTAGTATGTAAGAGTCTTTCCTAGTATTTTATCTGGGTAGCCAGAGCATAATGTAATCTTGTGAATGCAGTAAACTCATTTAATTTAACTTTATTAGGAAGCAGTTCTGCTTCTCTGGCTTTTGTCACTCTTTTTGTCATTGCTGTATAGCTTTGCATCCCAAGCTGTGACAATCTTTTCTCCAGGTTCCACTCCACTCCTATTCGGAGTTCTAGTATTTGTACAAAAGCACATGTCATGTCTTGAACTGATCAGATATATTAATGTCCGCTTAAACAAGATGTCAGATGTTGAGCTAGCTTCTYATTGTTTTCTACTTAATTTTCTTAATAACTTCTTTATCCTTTTTTTGAAGCTACAAACTTCTAAAGCCTCATTCTCATGACCATCCTGAATTTTATACTTTGTTCCATGTTGGTTTTAGTTTGTAAACACCCAGAATAGCTTTTTAAATTATGCCAACCAAGAGCCTAGTTCTGTTTTGGTTTAGATAGAGCTTCCTCTTGAACCTCATCTATTCTGAAAATTTTTCCTGGATCATCGCTACATTTAAACTTGTCTTTCCTGTGCTGTTTTCTTATCTATGTATTAAGCTATGCCCTTATCCTAGACTGTATTACCAAAAACATTTCAGTGAATGCTACTTAGGACCTTTACCAACTTACCTAACCTTACCTATTTTGCCTCCAGCAAAGGTTACATCCGCATATTCTTTTTTTGATCTGAGATCCCCATCCTGAAAAGCGTTTTCTCCTTTTGAAGAAAAAAATAATTGTGGTGAGGAAGTCACCTCTTCAGCTTTAGTGTACATGCTTTTTCTTTGCTTTAGCAGCATTGGTGCTGATAGATGGGAGAGATGGGTGTATGCTCACGTCACTCAGATTTCAGCATTCTTCTTCAAGCTCTTCTAAATTAAGCCATTTATTTCCTCAAGATTACCTTAACCACTTTTGATACGTCTCTAAGGACTAAAGTTTACGTGTACTGTATACGTATTAATGTACAACCTGTCTCGTGCATAGATAAGGATATATAGGGGTCTTAATGAAGTAAAATGAGAAATCCATGCTCATTTTGGGGACCTTTACTTCTTTTCTCAGTCTTTCAGAGAAGAAAAAATACTTCATATTTTGTGATGGTTATTTTTTGTGTGGGAGGGAGTGCAAGGTAGTTTTCTGCATGGTACTCTTAATGTGGTAGACACCTTTCCTGCAGTCCAGATCCCCTTTTTCTCCGTGGTTCATGATGTGCTTAGGCTCTTTGTGGTCTACTATTTTACTGAAATAGAACATTGCCAGACACTTGCTTAGTTTTGTTGAATAAAAAATGCCATCAATGTTTGTCTTTTAATCTGAATCTGTGATTAGAAATAGGCTGAATTGTAATTCAGAAATTTGATGAGAGATTCTTCCGTGTGAATGAAAGCCAGAACTTGATAGCAGAAATTACAAGCATAACTTGTTTTTGTGACCTGAGAATCAACGGTAAATAACTAGCATTATCAAAATGCAGTTGTACCTTTTGTTCTGGAAGTTGAGTCAGCTTTGTTTAACAGTTGATCTAAAGGTTTACCAAGTAAAACGATTAATTTAGACACTCTTAGCTTATCACAACTATGGAGAAGTCATGTTTTTATTCTTTTGGAATTTTGGACAGCTGTCCAAAATGTGTTGAGTTCTTTCCCTTTTTAACTAGGAACCAATGTGATACTGAAAGGCCTGGGAGTTTCAGGAGTTAATTGTGGGTTTTCAACTGCAGTGGTCAAGGGCATGTTTTCTGCCAGATACTTGCATTGTGTTTTTTGTGAATTGTACGGTTGCATGTATAGTTAATAAAATGAACTACATTGTTAATGCAGATAGCAACAGTAACTGTAGAGCACTCAGGATTCCATTTGAGACAAAGGGTTTTTTTCAGATATAATTCAATCTTGTGGATTATAGTGAGAAGAATTATACATGTCCAGACAAGATTTGTGTACTTCTGTGTACTTTTTTTTTACTTCCGGAAGTTTTATTTTTGAATATTCTCAAATTTATAGATGTTACTGATTTTTCTATTTGCAGTCCATTAGTGCAAGCTGATATTGCTAGACAGTTTCCTGTGAGCATACTGAGAATGTTAAGGATTGAGATCTTTAAAGATTGGTCGATAGAGGAGCCTTACATAGGTAAAGGCTGAAATAGAGTAGTAAAATTGCTTGAGTTAAAGAAGAAATGAGCAGCTATGTAAGGCTAGCTAAATTATGAAGAGAGAAAGCTTTGCAGAATCTCTAGTCTTATGAACTCTGTAATTGAGCAACTTGGTTAGTCAAGAAGGTGAGAGATGATGATGATAAGGATACAAGCATCAAGGTGACCAAATAAAGCTCTGAATGAGAGTTTTGAACAGCACAATAGAGTCTTAAAAATTGAGAGAGTTTGGGCAGGGAGAAGTGAGAAGATATCCTTCATTGAGATTCTTAATTCATTTGAAAAGCAACCAAAATTATGAAGAAAAATACTGGTTATTTCAAGTTTATTCTGTTCAATTAGCTTAAAATCCATAATATTTAAATTACAGGACAGTGTCATTGATCTTCTTTTAGGATTTTTATCGTTTTCATTTCTCTTCTTTTACATTTTTCCAGGCCAGAAGCTCTTCAGTTGTCATGTATGCAGTAATTCGTTTTCTACCAAAGGGAGTCTAAAAGTACACATGCGTCTGCATACAGGAGCAAAGCCGTTTAAATGTCCACACTGTGATTTACGGTTTCGTACTTCAGGCCGTAGAAAAACCCACATACAATGTCATTATAAACCAGAGACAAAGAAAGTTAGGAAACCTGTCACGCGTACTTCAGCTGAGGGACTACAACCAGTCAGTCTTCTTAATTCATCCTCAACAGACCCTAACGTTTTCATCATGAACAATTCTGTTTTGACAAGTCAGTTTGATCAAAATTTGCTTCAGCAAGGACTTGTGGGCCAGGCTATCCTTCCTGCTTCTGTGTCAGGTAAAAATGAATGACTTTTTGGTGTTGGTGTTGAGATCAAATACTGAACTTTGCTTTCTGTTAGAGTTCACAAACCTATGCCAAACTACAACTTAACAGGTAGGAGTTTTGCTGAATTCGTGATTGGATGTGCGGTAACACCAATAGAAATTCAGTTATTTCTAGAATGAAGAGATCGATGTGTACTAGTCACAGTTAAACTGAAAAAAAATCTCTTCAATTTAGCTGTGGTGTTACACTACAGAAAGGAAGAAAATAAAGATAACAAGTAGCTAGAGTACTTGTACTTTTTTAGTTAGACCCTGATGTATTTCCTTAAAAAGGAGAGAGAAGCAAAATGATTACTGTCTAAGCCTTCCATTTCAGAAGATCTATTTTGTACTCAAATATTAGATTATAAAGCAAAGAAAGGTTTGTCTACACTATTTATTTACATAATTAATCTGAAGAGCAGCTTTTAAATGTACATGTTTACTTGAACATGTGTTTTCCTGTAATGAGTAGTTTAGAGTAAAAACTAAAACAAATAAATACACTTGGGAGATATGAAAAAACTATCAGTATAAGCATGTATGTTAATTAAATGCTAAGAGTCTAAGCCTACAGCTGTATTAGCATATTAAATGTGCTGCAGACCATTCTCTGACTCAGGCTGGCACCAAATAGTCAGAATTCATTCAATTAAGCTCTCAATGTTGCATGTAAATACCCTTTTAAAAATGGTCCTTACTAATTTCCAAATTATTTGGGGAATTGTGTTAATGTTAGTTAGCCCTAGGCAAAATTGGAACAGGGACAGTTCAAGAGTAGATAAAGTTCTGGTGTTTGGAAATGTTCCCTGGTACTACTTAGAGTGTAGTCTTAGGCCCTGTCTGTCACTTCTGACAGTGAGACTTTTTCTGTATTGTTTCTGACGCTTCTGTCAGTGCATATGTATGATTTTGAAAGTAAACCCACAAATTCACATTATTCTATCAGTCACATATTTAACTATAGTCATTCTAGCTTGTCTGATTGGACCTAACATGAACCTAAAACTGATGCACTTGAGTTCAAAAGAAACTTGATGGATTCCTTTTATGATAAATTTGTGATTAATACTGTCTGAGGTTTGCTCAGAGTTTTGAGTGAACAGAATAAGGACTCTCTAGCATGTTTAGATGTCCTAAAAAGTGACAGGAAACTATTTAAATCAGGATTTGTGACTTGCATTTTTGCCTAGAGCAAACTTTTCTGTTGGATGCATTGCAGAGCAAATTTATTATGATAAAGGATTATACAGAGGGAAAGAAAGATGTTTCTGAAGCATTGACCAAAGGAGACTAGTTGATCACACTAAAAGTGTTTGACGAAGATGTTTCGAAGACAAGATGGTTTTTTCCATGCRTTTACTTAATATCACTTAATAACTTTTTAAGATGGGCTGTTCAGCTTTTGAGATTAGAAGCTTCTAAGCTCTAAAGATTTTGGATTTCAAATGCTAATTTACTTGCCCACCACCACCACCATGTGAGTGTGTAGAATAGCCTTTAATTCTTTCTCCAGCGGTATTTCTGTACTATGCCAAATGATGCAATAACCTCCTTGATCCTATATATGTATGTTCAAGGTTAATAGCCTGTACCTATTTAGTGTAAGTGCTTCTTGTATTTAGGTGCAATACACTCTCCAAGAAAATCTGTTACAAATTTCTACAGGTTTCAAAGCTTGTCTGGAGTAGTTTCGGAAGATGTAAGTTAGTGCTCAAATAATAACTACCCCTAAACTACATGGAATTTACAAAGTTTTAAAACTTCATAACTGCTTCAGATTACTTTTTTCTTCTTAAATAAATGTATAAATGTAACTTCAATTTCATTTATAAAAATTAGCAAGCTAAAAGAGGAGGCCAATAATGATAAAGAAAAACATTATAATATGACTGTTTTCTTTGGTAGCTGGAGGTGACTTAACTGTGTCCTTGACAGATGGTAGCTTGGCCACTCTAGAAGGAATACAGTTACAACTTGCTGCTAATCTGGTTGGACAAAATGTTCAAATTTCTGGAATAGATGCCACCAGTATTAACAATATAACATTACAGGTAGGTTGTTCTCAATTTCTTGCTTTTAATTTTATAGAGTCAATTTGAGGGCTGAAAGAAGCTTAACAAATATAAGTATTTCTGGAAAAGTTGCCTTGATTTGAGTGTGCTGATGTGCAGCATTGTACCATATTAGAAAGGTTAGACAATAGCTGCACAACGTATTCTTCTGGTTTGATTTCTTTCTTTCAGTTTTTCAGGATTTCTTTTCACTGCTCTGATTACTTTAAAATGTATGTTTCTTTCTTGTAATTGCCTGTTGTCTTTTAATTATAAAAGCGTTTTGCTATAAACTCTTCTGCCCCTCGCCCGACAAAATACCTCAAATTATTGCAGAGTGTGTACCTTAATAAACAATGCCTCCATTATTTGGCAGGCTTTCTATGTTTAAATTCAAATTTTATACTCTCATTGAGATGATAAAAATGAGCAATAGAAATATCTTATAGAAAAAGATGAGATAATTCAATTTCAAGATTTATACTTAAAATGATGTGAAGGAATGGATTTGATTAACTAATTTGTATTTTCRGTTTCATAAAATCATTTAAGTTGGAGGAGAGCTGATCCAACCATGAACCCGGAGAATAATCATCATCAAAGTTGCATTAGGGTGCTCATAGCCCAATTATTCAATCAGTTTTAAGCCTAAACTAAATAAAATTGTACTTTAGCTTTGTCTCCTACAATTTGCCAAACAGTCATCTCTAAAAAGTAAATTGTCTATTTATAAATATTGAGAACAGATGTATGAATGGGAAATGGAAAACTATGTAGGATCTATAGGACTCACGTAAGGAGGTGGAAAAAAAAAACAGATAATTTATGATACCAATTTTCACTCCTGCTTCATGCCTTTTCACTTTCAAAGATGTGAAAACGGTGATAAGTCTCACAGCAGTGAGACAGTATAGGATGCCAGGATTGTGGATACATGTCACTACAGATAACATCCCAGTGGCCAGCATGCTTGATGTAATTATGCTCACAATTTCGCAAACATTTTGTTGATCCTGAAATGAAAATGTATACCTGAAGCTGAATAGAATGTTTATGTATGGACTCTCTATATACAAAGATTTTTTTAAAAAAATAAGTTTAAATTTATATAATTTAAATATTTTATAGACTTTATTCAACTATTGAATTCTGAGTTTTTATTTAAAATGTTTGCTTTTCAGATTGATCCAAGTATTCTGCAGCAGACATTACAACAGAGTAATTTACTTGCTCAGCAGCTTACTGGGGATCCCAGTATGGCTCCACAGAATCCCTCCCTCCAGACAACAGAAAATACAGTGCCAGCTAATGTGGTTATTCAGCCTATATCAGGCCTGTCTTTACAGCCTGCAGTAACATCATCTTCAGCTAGTATGACAATAGGATCCCTATCTGAACAAGAGCCTGTGCTGACAACCAATACCAGTGGTAAGCATTATCTGTAGTCTTGTTACACTTTCAGTTTCTTATGTTTAAATGAGATACTCACARTGATTTCTGTCTTTTATTTGAGAAATACATTGATGATCAGTTGCTATTTTAAGTTTGATAAAAGGTAGATGTCAACAAACATAATTTGGTTGTTCAGAAAACCTAATAGAACTTAAATAGACTTAAGCTTTAAGTTTATAAATGATATCTGAAAAAAAGTCAAATTTGGTCTTATAGACAGCCTCAAGATTTTGAAGTTCTATGTAAATTGAGATGCAGTTCATTATTTTTTAATTAGAAATACCTTACTTAATAAAGTAAACTTACACACTTCCTGTATTTGGCATCTTTTACAACTTTGTTATCTTACCCATAYTTGCTAAAAACTTTTTTCTTTCAGAAAGCAGAGTGTATGATGCAAATATTGAAGAGAAWTTATAGTCTTTAGAAACATAAGATTTTTATTCTAAAGATCTTAACCTGTATAGGAATAAATTAGATATGGAAACAATTTCTTATTGTTAGATTTTAACCTCAAATATCTTACTTTAGCTACACTTTTTTTAGTAGTTCAGAAATTAAAGTAGTAGTTGCTTTTAAAAGTTCTATCTATTATAAAGAAAAGGTTATCATGTAGTTATTTTGTTRTTGTTGTTCTATCCATTTACATTTAGGTGCACAGGACATCTCTCAAGTCATGACTTCACAGGGTATGGTGTCTTCTTCAAATGGACAACATGAGATAACTTTGACCATAAATAATTCTAGTTTGAGTCAAGTTCTAGCTCATGCTACAGGTTCCACTACTACAAGCTCATCAGGAAGTCCTCAAGAAATCACGCTTACAATATCAGGTTGTTATTTTTAATGATCCTTAATGCTACCAGCTTTCCAGTTTATAAGYAGTGTTTGAGGATGTTTCCACTGTCCACAGCTTTCCTTCAGTGTATTTTCAAATTTATCATCTTTAAAAGATAGAGTATCCRGATTTCTACTTTTGAAAACTATCTGTGTTAGCTTTGAGGACACATAAGGTTGATTCCCTCCCTRTTCATAGAGTCATAGAATCAGTAAGGTTGGAAGGGACCTCTGGAGATCAATAGTCCAACCTGCTCAGCAGGGTCACCTAGAGCGTGGTAGACAGGGTTGCATCCAGGCAGGCCTTGAATATCTCCAGAGAAGTAGATTCCACAACCTCTCTGGGCAACCTGGTCCAGTGCTCCGTCACTCTCACAGGGAAGAAATTCCCCCTCACGGTCAGGCAGAACTTCCTGTGCTTCAATTTCTGCCCATTGCCTCTTGTCCTGTCACACGAGACAACTGAAGAGAGTTTGTCCCCGTCCCCTTGACACCCTCCCTTCAGGTACTTGTACACATTGATAAGATCCCTCCATATTATATTCATAGCCTTGATTCAACAGATATTTTTCTCAGCAACAAAGCCAATAAAAGCAGTTCCTACTTCTTCACTGTATCTTCATTTGAGATAGTGCAATTCAAAGATAATGCTGAAATCAATACAAATAGATCAGGGTAGGGGTTGGGGCTGAGTCTGCTTAATCTAGATTTGCTTAAATGCCCATGGAATCATAACGTTCTGATTTTTCTTTAGTGYATACTGTTCAGTATTTATAATATGTAGTTAATACTTTGGGTTTCTTTGACTATTGAGACCAAATTTTCTACTGCTTCTAAGAGCCTCATCCCATATGTAGCATGAGTAGCTTTCCACTTCTCCTGAAGACACTTTTTAATCTGCTTCGTTACGTTTTCTTATTAGATACAATAGAATATTTATTTTTTATCTCTCTGTGCCTTTTATGTAAAGAGGCTTCTATTGAGATTTCTCACAAGAGGCTACTAAGAACTAACTAGTCCTTCAAACAGAAGTAATGTATTGTCTTCCAAAAAAAAAAAAGTAAAGTGCTAGAGCAAAACCGGCAGAGAGAGAATATTCAAGTTTTGTCCTTTCTTATGTTTTCTGTAATGGTGATAGTAGATCTTACCTTAATGATGAGAAAGGAGCACCTGAGTGGTGGGGTTAAGCAGACTTGTAAATTCTAGTTTTGAGGTAAGACAAATCCTAATAAGATGATGAGGTACTTTAAAAGCACTTAATTGCATGTCATGAAAAGGCAACAAAGCAATTAGTGAAAGTTGTACAGAAAATTAAAAGTGAAGCAGTTGGGTGTAGAAAAAGTTGTGTACTTCTGATATTTAAATTTCGTTTCATTATAGGAGAGAGGTGATAAGCATTATGGACAGTTTGGTACCACCTTGGAAGAAAGTATGTTAAAAAGTGAACAGCGTTTGAATGCCTGAAGAGAYGATGCTAAATAATACAGAAAAATAAGATTGTCTTTGTAAGGGAAGGTTGCCTGACTTTGGCAGCTGCTGAGATTAGATCTGGCTTGTAGGACTCCTCAGCATCATTCCTGATAGTAACCTTCTCTGTCTCTTCTTGCATCCTCAAGTTACACACTGCCAAATTTGGTCACTTCTACTTGAGGTAGAGGAGATGCTGTGGCCTGATTTGGCTGAGAGTACTCTGAGCAGGTAGTGTTGCTTCATATGGAAAATAGTAGTTTACCAAATGAAGGAATTAGAGTACTGAAAGACTGAAGAAACAGAGTGAGAATGGATTCTGGAAGTGTACAGCTGCTTTAGAACTTACGATAATCCAAGGAAAGATTTTTTTGATCTGTGCTTCAGGATTCACCTTTCCCATTTTTTAAAATAATAGAAAAGTGAACAATAGATAGATATGTTGCACTGGCTGATTGCCAGTTGCTCATAGCATTGTAGTAGCCCTTTCTAGATGTTGCACAAAGAGCTGCACAACAGTATTGCACAAACACTCTGCAATTAGGTCAAAACAGTCAGAAATTGAAAAAATATGTATGTATTTAGGAAGCTGTTGTGGAAAAAATGATTAATCTTTTCAGCATGGGGTGATGATACTATTATCAGATTTCCTCCACTGTTTGATTTCCAAACTGTATAACCATTAAAAGCTGTAAACATCTGCTTTAATATAAAGAAAATCTGCATATAAATATTAGCTCCAAACCTGAATTCATTGTTTCTTGGAATTTTCTTAAATTCAGTAATTGCAACTTAATTCCAATGTGAGAACTTAAAACTCTTTCACTAGGTACTTAATTTGACTCATTTGCTTTATGTTACATGCTGAAAACTTTTCTGCAACATGCTTAGTGTTTTTAAATGTGATGACAACAATGTCCGGGTTAAGATGTCAAGGTCCCATACCTGTGTTTTTCTAGACAAGCTTGTTCATGTATATTCTCTCATGCAATGGAAATGGAATACAGCTGTCCCAACAACTAATTAAATCTAGTTTGGTTTTCTGTTTGTTCTATGCCTGTTGACTATTCCACAGAATAAACACCATGTGAAGTGTTACTTTTCCAAAAGAAGATGTGTTCATTGCAATCCACTATCTGTATAGTAGATACAAAAATTAGACTTATAAAATATAAAGATACATTTTAACCATTAACCTTTAGTTTGCTAGATTTCATGGTGCCATGAGGTCAGTGGCTTGAATCTAACTAAATGAGATCAATATTTGCTTGAAGATCAATAACTGTGTTTATCTACATATTAGTGTCTAAATATTCATAATTATATCTATATTAAAAACTTGCTTGCCCTTTCCATAAAAATCTACATGTGAAAAAAACAATTCTTTATTTTGTGTTTTCTACTTTTATTATTGTCTTTTTTTTTTTTTTAACTTTTCCTAGTACAGTAGGAGAATAATGTGGAGACATTTCTGTTATTAATAGAACCAATTCTGTTTAGGCCAAGATCTTATTCAGCATAATTCTGGAAGCAGTGATCTGAATGGCAGCTTAAGGCTGACAGCGCCAACAATCAACAGTCAGACTACAGGTGCTACATTAACTATAAGCAATGACCAGCTTCTTTCTCAGGGCACTTCACTAAACACTCCAGGTATGCAGGCATTGATTTTCTAAGAAAAATAATTACATTTTATTAAAACATAGGTGTTAGATCAGCTAACTAAATCAGAAATGGTTTGGGCGTTAATCTTGGCATTACAATTAAGGAACTAAATGGCTTTGTGTTTTTTCTCACTGGCCTTAAACCCTGTTTTGCACAGTTTAAATGTTCTTTTCCAGAGAATAAGAAAAAAGTGAAAAGGAGAAGACATGTCTGCAACTAGAACTTTTGAGGCTTTAGAGGAATATTGTAGGACTATTTCTGTAAATTGCAGGGTCAAAAATGTCTGTTGCAGATACATACTTTTTTATATCAAATTTTCTCTAATACTCAAGTCATATGAGATTTTATATATATATACATATATATATCTATGTATAAATAAAATATAGAAATGTTTACACTAATAGTTTGATCCGTTAGTTCTTAACACAGCGCGAATAGACCAAATCAATTTCTTCACTTTTTTTAGTGAATATGTRTACTTATTTTTTTTGTCTTCTTTTTCCCTTCGTATCGTTTTCTAGCTTCCTCTAATGCATATATACGTTTATAAAGCAAATCAACTTCAATGTGAGACTGTTGAGAGACCTACCCTTAGACTGTTCAATAGAATTTGGAGGTTAAGGCATGCTCTTGCGTAATGAATTAGTAAATTAAGTAGTCTAAACAAAGAGTTCCGTATTGTACTTCCTAGCGAGAGCCTCTACTCACATGTTGTAGAATCTTAACTATTATAAAATACSTGTGGCATGCTGTCTTTTGTTTGGTTTTTTTTTTGCTTATATAGATTAGCTTCCATTTTTGTGGGTGTAAGGGATACTGTGTTACAGAGTTTTCAAATTCTGTTTTAGTATCTTGGGTTATGGGATGTTTTACTGAGAATTGTGAAAGCAATCAGACTATGTAACCTTTGACCTAAAATTTGTTCAGGTATTCTTTTGGCAGTGAATCATACCARACATACAAGGCTCTGGCTTTGCAATGTTATATCTATTGAGCTACATTAAGAACAGAGTAATTTTTTTCATCTGATTTCTCTTATGATTTTGACAGATTTTTAGCTGTTAAATTACTTACTTGCTACCAAATTGTAAAGATATAGCAAAAAAAGGAACTATTAAGCTAAATTAAGGTCGACAATGAGAGTTTCTGTAACAGATTTTAAAAAATATTCTGTATATTTTCCAGAACTTAATACAACGAGTGGAACAAACCTTCCTTCAACACCACCCATATCTCAATCTACAGTTTCCACCCAGAACTTGGTAATGTCTTCATCGGGAGTTGGAGGAGATGGTAGTGTGACCTTGACTCTTGCTGACACTCAGGGAATGTTGTCCGGTGGTCTTGATGCAGTTACACTTAATATTACTTCACAGGTCAGTCCCTTTAAGACAATGGAGTACTCCTCTGAACTGACAGATAAAATAATGTTATTGTCTTAGATAGCATGAATTTGAAATTGTGGTTAGGAAGTAATTTTGTCATGTAAATACATAGCATTTGAAAATTCAGTAACCTTTCCTTCTTTCTACCAAGAGGATGAGTGTACTAGCATCTAGAAAAATAAACTACTTAAACAGAACTGCGACTAATTGTTGCAGTTTTTTACTTTGAGCACAGTGTTTCTACCATCTCAAAAATTCTGTGATCAGTTTTCTTGATGAACTGCTGGTATGTATTGCTAGTACAAGTAAGTCTTTAAGAAGACAAAGCTTGCTTAATGCAAAACAGTTTCAAAAATACTGGAAACAGTTTCTTCTCACTGTAGTTTTCATGTTTTTCCCTTATTAAGCGAAAAGAGAGGCCAGTAATGAATGCTTTTGTGGGTACTCTTAGTTCATTTCTTGCCTGAATCATGGAACTTTTAGATTTTACTTTCACTTTCTCAAGGATTGGAACAAATTATATAGTAAAAATTATTTTAGAAATGTTAGTAGCGAATCTGTCATCTCTCCTATATTCAGATGTTCATGTTCATGTGTTCATGAGGGATAAATAGTAAAATATATATATATATGTGTGTGTATATATATATATATATATACACACACACTAATTGTTATCAATCAGCTCTTTACTTTAAAATTATATACTTTTTTTTTCTTCTGGTTAAACTGTGGTTGTACATTTCAATCAATACGAAGTGATATATGAGTTACTGCTTTATGATTTTTTCTACTGGGCAAAGTGGCAAAGGCCAGTGTCTGTTTCCTCAACTTTTGTAAAGATTCAGATTTTGATCATATAGTCCTGTGTTGAAGGGTAGTTAAAAATAATTTTATTTGAGCTGAGGCAGATTAGTAAATCTATGATAGCAACACATTAAAAAGACGTTAATATAGCACCTTCCTTTAAAATCTTACTCCTCACTCTTGTCACCTTGAGAACACCAGTGAGTATTACATCAGCAGTGATCAGTAATACTGTTTAGTATTCCACAGGTATCTTAGCAAGTAGAATGTATAGAGAAGGGATAAAACAAAGAGAATAATTATATAGCATTAGARGAATATCTAGTGCAAATGTAAACTCACTGTGAGATTGACATTTCCAAGTGGATTATACATTTAAAATTTGTGCTGTATTCCTCTGATTTCTTGGCCTAAAGTAGGTTTAGGTTTGATTTTACTTCTTGACCTGTATTAAAAAGTGTATGTGTGTGTAAATGAAGGACTATTTGTCTAGTATATGGTGTGATTAAACACRCTGAAGCAAAGTCTTTGAAAATGACTATATTCTTCTGTCTGCGGTATTACTCTGAGTGGAAAAGTACTTATTAAACAGTTCTTGTAACACATTTGTGATTTCTGACAGAGTAACAAAGCAACAGGTGGTTTAATTTCAGACTGTGATGAATTAAGCAATGTGAGTTTGGCAATGTTGGTGTTTGTTAATAAGACACTCTGCCTGGTGCTAAGTCAAACAAAAGTGAAATTCATTGTTTGACACTATCCAAACACAGATTATGTTGTAGAAATATTGATAAATAAGCAGGTAGTACATAAAGATAATGTATTTCCTTGTGGTGGGGGAGGGGTCATTATTATAGAAATAGAATGAGTAATGTGATGTTAATACAGTTCTGTGATGTATGTATCTTAATTTTGTGTGTTCAGGAAATGGATTTAATTAAGAGGTTTTTGAAAAGTAAAGTATTACGAGAAGGAAAGCAGGAAAAGCAGGAAGCAGGGGAGAGTTAAATAGAGAAAGTATCGGCTAAAGAAACAAAGATGAGGGAAAGCTGAAACATTCAGCGGTTGACAAAAGGCTGGGAAAAATTAATCTGAATCTCTATTCTTACAGGCTTGCAATTGTTGCTAAATTGCTTTAATTGCTTAAATTACTGACTTTAAAAATGGAAGGGGAAAAGGAAAGAAAACAGAAGCTCTTGCTCAAAGAAGATTCTGAAATAGTCTTAAAAAAAAAAGTTTGAGTCATAAAAATAACTTACCTGACTGCAGTTAACTGTTTAAGTATAATTGCTCTTCCTTTTTTGTCCCCTGTTTCTCCCCTTTTCGTTTGACAGGGTCAGCAGTTCCCTGCTATACTCACAGACTCCAGCCTCACTAGCCAAAGTGGTTCAGGCTCACAGCAGGTYATACTGGTGAGCCATACACCCCATTCAGCCTCTGCAAGCTCTGATGAAATAACATACCAGGTAGGTGCAATTTATTTCTATATCTCTTGGACATAAAGGATATTATTTAGTCAAAATACTAAAATGATTCCTCTACATCTTGAAGCAGGTAGGCTGATGTCATTTTCAAAAAAGTTTATTTGGAAGAGGTTCATTGTGACCTCCTAATTATGAGTCTCTTAAGTTTTGAACTAAAATAACCCCTCTTTTTTTTCTGTGTATACGTGTATGTGTGTATTTATATACATACATACATATATATCAAAAGACAGTAATGTGCTTCTTTCTACAAATTACAGCATCATGGTCTTGAACACAGAATTTTCTAAAACTTTGCTAGTAAATTTTTAGTTAGATTATAGAAATACATTAAATTGAGAGATTTGGAAAATACTAATACCTGTTGCWATGCCTTTTCTAGTCTCTATTTTTACCTAGCTGATTTAATAATGGGATAACATGAACTCTTTTCAGCTTCTTGTATGTATTTTATTTTAATAGAATTTTTTACAAATGTGAAGTATTAGAAAAGCTAGCAGTAATGGTACTCATTTTTGAGCAAGTGTTTGTGATGAGAAGGAAAGAATTAGCTAAAAATTATTTTTATATGATCCAGGGCCAGTTTATAGAAAACGTCACTTCCTTCAAACACCCTAATTGATTTAAAAAAATAAACACAGAGACTCCAAACTCTAAACTCAACTCTATGAACTTTTATTCAGTTTCAGAGCTTCTAAAACTTTGTTTGGCAGTGCAAAGTTTTATTTCCATGTGAAAATAGATTCCTCAATGGCAAAATTAAACAAGTGGAAAACATTTCTGTAGTATTGTAGAAAACTTAGGAAAATCGGAGATACTTGCCTCTTTGGTTGAAAGTTGAAAGGCTGAGAGTCATCTGAGAAGTTCAGGAATATAGAACAGTGTAGGAAAATAYTATACATTCAAACACATTCTACTTTTTGGACATGAATTAATGGCGATCATAGTTATTCTGATCTTTCTGTTTTTCTAAAATACATATATTTGATCATTCTTGAGCAAAGAAATATAATTTTATATTTACTSACAATTTGATTCTCCCCTTTGTGTTAGCAGGTTGATTGCAAGTACTCTCCAAACCTTGGTCAAGTTGGAGTAGATTTTGCAAAATAAACCACCATTGAGTATACCTATGTAATTACATGACTGTATTTAAATTGTTACAGGTGACAGAGGTTTCTCCTAATGTGACTAAAAGCAGTCAAGCAGAAAAAGAAGGTCGTGTGCACCAGTGTTTTGAGTGTAATCAGACCTTTTCTTCTGCCACTATGTTGATGCACCATAGCAAAGAAGTCCATGGCAAAGAGAGAATACATATTTGCCATGTCTGCAATAAAGCCTTTAAGCGGGCAACACATCTCAAGGTATTTAGTAACAACAGCCGATTAATATATTAGTTCATTTTTGTGTTTTGGATCTCTTGCAGTGTTACTGAAGACTACTTGTCCTTTCTTTATAGKGTGTGATGTGTACATCTGGGAGAGGGGGTCTAAGTGATAATGTGTATACAGACAGAGAACTTTTCTTTGGAGCATAGAGAAGATTTTAATGCACATATTAACTACAGAATGAAAAAATAGGAATGTGAGGAGTTCACTTTATTTATGTATTTGCTTATATATGGCATCACTGCCAATCCAGTTTTGCATATATGCTTTTAGAATGATCAGAAGCTTCTTGCTTTGCACTCTGTTTGACTTTTGGATGATCTGTCTTGTGAGTATGAGACACGTTTACAGAGGAAGCATTTGTTTTAAAATATCCTTRTATTATTGCTGTTGTCTAGTGCTATTTTCTCTGTAGTTTTCTGTAGGTTATGAACAACTTGATAATAAATATTTTCAGAAGATTCAGTGGTGTGACTTTAATCATGATTATAGAATGTTCTTTTCCTATTAGRAATATTGGGCCATATGTAGTAGACAATTGGTCTGTCCAAGCCAGTATCCTACTTCTGAGAGACTCTAAATGCCAGTGCCCAGAAAATAACTTGAAGAAAAGAGCAAGCTTTTAAAATCTCTTTCCCAGATTTCTTCCAGCTTCCTGGAATTTACAGRAGGGAATTTCTAGAAGCAGAGATGGTATCTTTATATCTAGGAGCTCTTAGGAGAGCTTTTCAGCAAGTTTCCCTTTACTTTTATATCATGTTTTAAGGTAATAAACCCCATTTGTGAAGTTTACCACATTGACAGTGATCATGTATGTCAATGAGGTTATTGTTTCTTGGGGAAACTGTCACAAAATTGTGCTGTGAAAATGAGTACTTCTCATTTAGTAGGAATCTTCTAACAAAAAAATTTGAAATACAGTATTGAGAATTGCTTTTCTTTGAGTAATTAGYAAAAAAAAGATCTTGATCTCTTAAACATATTTTCTTAGAACTAATCTGTTACTTRTATGTAATTAAACCTTTGAGCCTTTCATAACTTTCTCTGAAAAAGATTCAGATAAAACCTCTAGTTCCTCTAAGATCAGAAACAACTTGGAGAYGAACAACTTATCAGATAAATATAGAGAGATGGTAGAAAAACACTGAGACTGGAAAGTTGACTTCCTACTTGGGTGTTCTCTGTCACAGAATCACAGAATGGGTAAGGTTGGAAGGGACCTATGGAGATCTTCTAGTCCAGCCCCCCTGCTCGAGCAGCATTACCTAGAGCATGTTAGACAGGGTTGCATCCAGGCGGGCCTTGAAGATCTCCAGAGAAGGAGAYTCCACAACCTCTCTGGGCARSCTGTTCCAGTGCTCTGTCACTCTCACAGGGAAGAAATTCCCCCTCACAGTCAGGCGGAACTTCCTGTGTGTGTTTGTGCCTGTTGCTTCTTCTCGTGTTGCATCGCACTACTAAAAAGAGTTCGGCCCCATCCCCTTGACACCCTCCCTTCAGATACTTACAGACATTGATAAGATCCACCCCCCTCAGTCTTCTCTTCTCCAGGCTAAACAGGCCCAGCTCTTTCCTCATTGGGCAGATGCTCCAGCCTCTGATCATCTTTGTAGCCCTACAAAGCCCTCTCTCCAGTAGCTCCATGTCTCTCTTGTCCTRGGGAGCCCAGAACTGTATGCAGTACTCGAGATGAGGCCTCAGCAGGGCTGAGTAGAGGGGCAGGATCACCTCCCTCGACCTGCTGGCAACACTTCTAATGCACCYCAGGATACCATTGGCCTTCTTGACCACAAAKGCACATTGCTGGCTCATGGTCAACTTTTTGTCCACCAGGACTCCCTCCCAAGTCCTTCTCTGCAGAGCTGCTTTCCAGCAGGTCAGCCCCCAKCCTATACTGGTGTTATTCCTCCCTAGGTGCAGGACCCTGCACTTGCCCTTGTTGAACCTCATGAGGTTCCTCTCTTCCCAACTCTCCAGCATGTCCAGGTCTCTCTGAATGGCAGCACAGCCCTCAGGTGTATCAGCCACTCCTCGCAGCTTGATATCATCAGCAAACTTGCTGAGGAGRCACTCTGTCCCTTTGTTCAGGACATTGACGAAAAAACTGAACAGGATGGGACCCAGTAATGAGCCCTGGGGGACACCGCTAGCTACAGGCCTCCAACTAGATTCCGCATCACTGATGACAACCTTCTGAGCTCTGCCTTTCAGCCAATTCTCAATCCACCTCACTGTCCACTCGTCTAACCCACACTTCCTGAGCTTCTCTAGGAGGATGTTMTGGGAGACAGTGTCAAAAGCCTTGCTAAAGTGAAGGTGCACAACGTTCACTGCTCTTCCCTCATCTATCCAGTCAGTCGTGCCATCATAGAAGGCTGTCAGACTAGTTAAGTAGSATTTCCCCTTGGTGAATCCATGCTGACTGCTCCTGATCACCTTCTTTTCCTCCATATGCCTGGAGGTGACATCCAGAATGAGTTGTTCCATCACCTTTCCAAGGATGGAGGTGAGGCTGAATGGCCTGTAGTTCCCTGGGTCTTTCTTCTTGCCCTTTTAGAAGRTTGGAATGACATTGGCTTTCTTCCAGTCTATGGCAGTTCATTGTGAAGTGGTTCCATTTGCACTTTCATGTTGTGCAGCTGTGTGTGTGTTCTGACAGTTCTCTCTCTCTCTGGGGCCTGTACAGTTTAAGAATGGTACTTGTTCAGATACCGAGCAAGAATACGCATGCATCAGGCAATGTTGAGAGGAGGAAAAAAGTCCAATTTTAAGTTGAGATGCACAGTTACCCAAAATCTAAGTTTGTATGTGAACTTTCAAAGAGCTGTGGTTTTGATGTAACRTTTTTAAAATTTGCTTCAGATAGTTTACAAAGGACTAATGTATGCAAAAAAGCAATACATACACTTATTGATGGAGGTTTTCAGAAATGTATCTTTCACTAAAAAAAAAAAGAAAAAAAAGAAAAAAGAGGAAGAAAAAAGCAGGCTTCCATCTTCCCACTGCTGGTCTTGATGCTCTGCTTCTGTCCTCAAAACGTTAACATTTTTTTTATGTTAAATAATGAAGTCTTTTGAAATGGTCTAAAATATCTTTTCCTATACTGTATTAGGAACACATGCAGACTCACCAGGCTGGACCTTCACTGAGTTCCCAGAAGCCTAGAGTGTTTAAGTGTGATACTTGTGAAAAAGCTTTTGCTAAACCAAGTCAGCTGGAGAGACATAGTCGCATTCACACAGGTAACACCAGAAATGATTTTATCTTGTAAGATTTTATCGTGAATATGGATGTTCTATTTGGAATGCTTGCTCATGGATTCAGGTGACTGCATTAAAATACCAACTTAAGCTAAAACACAGAGTAAACTTCTAACACAAAGTGTTTAGAAATAAAAATGAGAAACACTAGACTTCAAATATCAAAAATTGTGATGATTTTTTTAAATCCAGAAGACTATGCTCCCTTTCTGCTTCTGCATATTTTGGTACTACCTACAGTACAACAGTGACATGAATGCTTGAACTTGTATGTAACTGTTTCAGTTATTGAAACAGATTAATAAAAGCACATTTTAAAGCATTGTTTAAAGTGGTTTGAAGAAAATGGATTTGACTTTCTTCAAGCTTATGGGAGAGAATGTGCAAATGACTTGCATGGGTACAGTGGTTTAAATAAGGGAGATCCTTAGCTGCTGATACTGACTGCTACTTGTGATGTTACRTTGTTATTAGGCTATTACTCAGTTTATCTAGTTCTAGTACTAGTGCTTTTAATTTGTTGTATTCTTTTGTATTTTCCACAGTTGTTGCTCTTAGGAACTGTACTGCCCTTCTCCAGGGGAGCACTTGCTTTCTTTGTTAAAAGTGCTCTTGCAGCTTGTAGCGTCTGGCCTGCTACAGAAAAGCTACATATATATATACTACAGACCAATTGCCTTCAGCTGCACCTTAAGACCAGAGCTCTTTAGAACATGAGTGCTGAGTCTATGACCAGTTCTCTAAAAAAACTTCTATTTTATGTACCACTGTTACGATCAAGAGGTCTCAAGGAATTGAAAAGGAAAAGGAGAGTTGTGAATTTCTCTTCTAAGCTTAAGGGGTCTACAGGGGTCACAGGATGTGCTGCAGCAGCAGTAGATTCCCAGAAATGGATAAAACTTTCCTTCAGCAAGTCAGCCAGCACTTTCTGGATACCCAACGTCATCTTCTGAGGTCTAGCTGTTGGCTGATGTTCATGCATCTAAAACAAAGTTCCTAATCTCCTTTAAACTATTCTGTTAACCCTCTCATTTTTTTCATTGGTTAACATCTCTTGCCTATCTTGTGGTATATAATCTGAATTTCGTCTTTGACTGGATCTTCACTCTGCATCTTCAGATTCAGTCTTGCAGTTTTTAGTATTGCACCTCTATCTGAATCTGTGTTCTCTTGCTGGCTTTTGCAATATCCCACAAGGTTTTGCAAAGAAATTATTTATACCCCCCTCCAAGAAAAAAAAAGAAAAGAACTGGAGAATGATTATTCAGAGATTCCAGATGCTTGTGTAGGAATTATATCATGCCTACTATGGCATTCCTGCTTTATTATGGTGAAATGAATTTGGCTTATTTCAGTTTCCTAATTTCAGCACATAATCCATATGCTGTCAAAGGTAAAAAAGCAGCAATTTACTCATCAGTGTTTGAGCTTTGGGGTATTAATGTTTGTTAGGCAACTGAGAGCAAGGAGGAGGATGAATACAGGGTTCATGAAGTTAGTGAATTTATAGATTGAATCTGTTTTCTAAGTCCTGAGATTTGGGAATCCTAAGAGCAGGTTAGAGATGTTGCAGTGGGAGGTCATGGGAGGATAAAGGAGATACAGAGGAGATGAGGAACATGAGTGAATATTGAGCTGGGAAGGGGTGGAATCCTTATGTATCAGGTGCACAATACTGCAGTGAGGGGYGGGATATAGAGGTTAGGTCAGCTGGAGTGTATTTTAACAAAAGAGAAGTTTTCAATGCAAGTATAACAGGATAGACTTTAAGTGGGCTTGGTTATCCAATTATAGCAAAACGTCTATCAGTAACGTCTAATCAGTAACTCTTGATCATGGTAATGGGTATTTGTAGCAGTTTATCAGCAAGCAGCATAATTCATCACTGATAACTGCTGCCAGTTGCTGCCAGAATTACCATACTGCAAGTGTGTATAATCCATATATCATAAGAGATGCTTGCAGCAAGGGATTAAAGGGGATCTTATCTGAAGGGAGGCAACCTTTTGATCTGGCACAGTTTTTCTTATGTTCCAGTGGTTTCTGTTGAGCTTATGTGTACTAATCTGATGAGGAGACTGCTGACATGCCTTCTTCCTCCCCAACAAGAGCATTTTCAGCTGTTGGTGAATGCTGATTGCTCTTTGTCAGAGTAAAACTGAAGAAAAGGGGGACAGAGCATCTTTGCGGCGACTCTGATAGACATGAAATTAGATCATTTTAGGAGCAGGAAAGAAGTGATAGAAGTTAAAATCCAAGGAGTTTGAAAGTCTTCACTGATAATTTGTTTGTTGGATCACTGACTTAAATAATGCAAAGTTTAGAAAAAGGCAATTTTCTAGTTAAAAGTTTCACAGAATGATCTGAAAGCGGAAAAAGCAGGGAAGAAGTCTCACCTTCCCGCTTAGTTTCATGCTATATTCTAGTATACACGGATCTCTTCTTCAGGCAGGCTGTGAACAGGGCAGAGTCCCTTTATTTATTTGTTCCTTGTAAACTCRCACCATGACAGGAAAAAATCTTTCTATTTTGGAAGACCTGTTTTTTACTCAGTAAAGCTTCAGATGTTTTTGAATTTATTGCGCTTGAGTGCTTATGAGCTGTGAACATCCACAAGCTGCAGGAATATCAAGTATTTGGATCAGCGCCCTTCCTTGAGATAAGTTGCTGCTGCCATATATTATATAGATGATTCCTTGTATCTTGATGTTATCAAGTGTAGTTCTGATTGATCACTGATTTTATAATTTCCTAAAGGTATGGTCCTTGTCTGTGAAAGAATGTTTGTGATTCCTATCTTGATCAAATGACTCTGAACAATTTATAACAAGCAATACATACTGAACCAGTGGCCACAAAAAAATGTTGTTTCTCTGAATATCTCTAAATACCTTGTACATTCATATTTATCAATGATGAGCAATCTGAATAAATTTTACAGAAATGAGAGGGAAGCAGATGCTTCCACTTCTACAAAACAAGCCATATGGTAATCTGTTACATAGCACCRAAGGGCTGCTTATCTTAGCAGAATGGGAAACCTGGAATCATCCATATCTGAGGAAACAGATAGATTTTCCTTCAAGCCAGTGAAACCAGCATAAGAAAAAAAAAAATCTGTGTTAAGAGATATTTCCAGACTTCCCTTTCCTTTCTGACTTATCCCCTACTCTGGGGGGGGGGGGGGCGAGGAGCGTGACATTTAACAATTTTTTCTGAAAAAGTTGATAATCAGTGGAGGAACTTTAGTTGGAAATAATTCATCGCTAGATCACATATCAAAAGCAAGTATGTCTTTGACCAAAATTTTGCCATGGCAATGGAGATTGTAGTGATATAGAACTTCATTGCTTGAGTGATTGCCTAGAAGTGATTATTTGCATGCAGTTGTTTTCAGAAGCCTTAGTGGAAATGCTGTGCAGTGATTACATTCCTGAATGAAYTTGTCAGAGTAGTCTTCCAAAAACCACCTTCTTGGACCCTGTCCTTTTGGTTCACAGGTATGTACAAGCAATATTCTGCAAGCCTGCCCAATTTTCCCTCAAAATTCACAGTAGAAATGTAATTAGAAGCTTTTTTTTTTCAAGATTTAAAGATGTATTCCCTTAATTGGTAGCTGAATTAGTGCAGTGTTTGATCAGTAATAATCTCCTTAGCTTATCCACCATCCAGATCTGTCCTCCCTCTATCTAGCTTGACAAAGGTGTAAGATTATAATTTGCTTCACAGTAACGCACAATAGTATAAGCATCTTGGATACTTGTGGGGTAAGAGCATTCAAATAGAATTATATATGCTTCTCTATTTTACTAATATAATTCCATTGGGATGCTGCAGGAGTACTTTGAAATGAAGCAGTAAGATCCATACTTTCATCCCTCCAGAAACATGTATCCCTGTAGGAAGGGAACTAATGTCCTAATCCAGGAAAAATCATCTGCTTTTCAACTGGTTTCTTATAAAAGATACAGAAAAGAGAAAAAGGAAAAGCTAAATTCACAATACTGATCTCTTGCAGTCCCTGAGACACTCTTGCATTTTAGTTAGCCAGGAAGCCTATTTTTTATTCTTAATGTCAGTTGCAGATTTGGTCTGTGTACGAAAGCTACACTGCTCTTTTTCCAGTGGAAAAGATTTTTCTTACAGCTTTATCTTAACTTGTTTCCATTCAAGCAGATAATTTTGTTAGGGTGACAACAAAGTTTTCTCTGTTAGGAAATTAGTGTTGACTTGGTTTTCACAGAAACTTCCATTCCTGTTTACCAGGTATAATAACTATACAAGTGCAGGCTGAAGTGAGACAAAGTGAAACATTCACTTACTAGGGAGCTATTTTTTGCCTATTTTTTGTACTGGAAACCTCTCTCTGTCCCATTCTTCCTGCTGTTTGTCTGATGTTTACCTCCATAAGAGGTTTTTCCATTACTACTTGACCTGTAGTTCTAGTTAGTTAATACTAAAAGTTTACTGATCATCAATTTCTTGGGAAGTGTCTGTAGCTTTAGGAGACCTTATATGAATTTCCTGAGAATTGGGTTTAGCTTGGGAGCTATAATGCCTATGAGGATATTAATATATTGATAATGAAGGAAGAGAGCAATTAATTCTTTAAAGAAAATTACGGAAGAGTATTATACATGCTTCTTATGTTTTATTATGCTAACTAGTAACAAAATATATTTGTAAGTTCAAAAAGTGCTTTATAATGACGTGTACCAGTGTGACTTATGTTGACACCACAGAACGTACTGTTGAGTGTTGAAGCAATGGTCTGATTTTGCTAAGTAGATTTGGATTTTTTTTAATGAATRTATTCTTGAGGTTATATTTAGAATTTAATGTCAAGCAGATTGAGAAGAATATGCTTGCTTTGGTAAGTTGGGTGGATCACTAATGGTTATTGGCATGGGAGACCACAGGTGATACGTAGAATTACCAGAAATTCCCCCCCCCCCCCCCCCCCAAAAAAAAAGTTTTGAAATTCTTGCTTCATACAGACTTCAACTTTGTTAATACTAGAGTATTGATTTATCTGTATTATTGATAAATGATATAAAAAGTTGATGGTCCCCCTAAGGACGGAAAATTAAATTTGATAATTTGATTTTTTTWAAATTCTGTATTAAATAGTTTATTTTAAAGGTAAGTTATAAAAGTACACTCTTCTCCTTATGAAGACATTRTTTCAAACTAGACACTTAAACCAAGTGCAACTTGAATAGTTTAAAGTTAGTTTACACTATATATGAAAAATAACAATGTCAATTTATTGTGCAGTGGTTTAGGAGTCTGCTAAATGGTTTGGCATTTCATTTGGGTTGTTACTGATAATATAGATTCATAGTTCTGTTTTGAGATAGATTTGAGAAAAAAATAGTCGTGTSTAGTTTCTAGGTCATCTTAACAATGTTTTTTACTGTATTCTGAACCATATATTTATGTTGAAATGAGAAGTTATTAAATGTGTTTCTTTCTCTTTTATAAGGGGAACGGCCATTTCAGTGTACACTGTGTGAAAAGGCTTTTAACCAGAAGAGTGCTCTTCAAGTTCATATGAAAAAGCACACAGGAGAGAGGCCTTACAAATGTGATTACTGTGCAATGGGATTTACACAGAAAAGCAATATGAAACTCCATATGAAACGAGCTCATGGTTACACTGGTATGTAGCATAGTAATAGCAATAGTGAGTGMAGCCAGCCATATTCTTTACCAGGATAGGGCAGAACACTACCTCTGAGTTGTAAAGGAATTGGGCATACAGCCAAAGAGCAAAACTGATTATCTAGTAGGTGAACACAGAACTCTAAAAGTAGGTTGAAACAGAGATTGCTTAGTGCTTCTGGTTCTTTGTTTTTATGTAGAGTTCTGTATTAGGAAAATACACTATTCAAGAACTATTATATGTGCCAATGGTATCCTGGTGTGCATTAGGAATACTGTTACCAGCAGGTCAAGGGAGGTGATCCTGCCCCTCTACTCAGCCCTGGTGAGGCCACATCTCGAGYACTGTGTCCAGTACTCCAGGCTTCCCAGGACAGGAGAGACATGGAACAACAGGGAAGAGTCTAGGGCTACAGAGATGATCAGAGGACTGGAGCATCTGCTCTGTGAGGAACGGCTGCAAGAGCTGGGCCTGTTTAGGCTGGAGAAAAGAAGACTGAAAGGGGATYTTATCAAAGTATACAAATACCTTAAAGGGGAAAGGGGCATTTCAAGGGGATGGCATCAAACTCTTTACAGTGGTGCCATGAGACAGGACAAGAGGCAGTGGGCACAAACTGAAACACAGGAAGGTCCACCTGAGTATGAGAAGGAACTTCTTCCCTGTGAGAGTGACAGCGCACTGGAACAGCTTGCCCAGAGAGGTTGTGGAGTCTCCTTCTYTGGAGATATTCAAAACCTGCCTGGATGCAATCCTGTTTAACATGCTCTAGATGACCGTGCTGAGTGGGGAGGTTAGACTAGATGATCTCCAGACGTCCTTTCCAACCTCAACCATTCTGTGATTCTGTGAAGTAATCCATTATCTTAGACTTTTTTTTCTCAGTGTTTAAGCCGTGTCTAATGGATTTACATAATTTATAGTAGTTGTGTAGTACCTTTCCCAGCATAGTTCATTTTTCCCCCAAATTTGCTTTTGCATTTGAATTTTTCTTACGCTACTCATCCATTCATGTAATTGCTCTTCTTTTTTCTTGTAAACTTTGGTAGGTCCTGTACAAGAACCCACTAGTCATCAAGAACAAGAAGGTGAAGATATCAATCGTGCTCTGAATTTAGAAGAGGTGGTACAAGAATCTTCAAATGAATGGCAAAGTATAGGCAATGTTTTTCGATGACACCTTAGAATTTGAAAGCTGAAAATGCTTTCAGGACTTGAATTTCTTTAAATATGTTTTCAGAAAAGTAAAAGATGAATTTTACAGTTGAAGCTTCAAGCATTGAAAATATTAACAATAGAATAATATATTATAGTTTTTTTAATTATTTCCAAAAATTACCTAAAAGAATCATTGTCTTTTTTAAGCTTGTAGAAAAATATTGGGAAAACATCATTTAATCTGTGCTAAGTTATCTATGAATCAATGAACTCAGGTAATACTATATACAGTTTCATCATCTTCTAATTCACAGTCAGTATATCTAATTGAAAAATAAACTGGAACTTCATATCAGAATAGAATGATTCCCATTTTTAAAGAAAAKGACAAATAATGTTATGGGAAGATCATGAAACGGTCAGCTTTTTTTTTWATGGTTTAAAGAAATAATTGAGTTTGGAAACAAAATGTTACTAAGTAGATGCATGCAGGTTTTTTTTTTAAGGCACAGGAAAATGCTGTGTTTCCATTTTTAAACTTTTAGTGCATTATGAGAGGAGAAAACAATTGCCATGAATTTCGGGCGTTTCTGTATCTTGCAACTTGTAAGAGGGAGCAGGTTCATTTCCATTCCAACAGCAGAGGTAGTTGATATTTTTTTACATTAAAATGTCTGAGGTTTTTAACTCAGCAATAATTATTGAAAGAGAATCCAAACTAGAAGATGTTAAAATGAAAACCTCTTAGGTTTGCTGTATTGGATCTGCAGGTGCATATCTCATTATCTGTGGAAAGCACAGCCAAATACTGCAGCTGGAAAGTGAACATATAATTTTGTGTTTGCAGCAGTCAGAAAGCTAGCTACATACTAGGTCACCTATATTGTACAGAAGTCACCAGTTCAGTTTACAGATTTGAAATAATAACTCTTTATTCCTCATTATTTTCTTYGTGAATTCTGGAAATATGTTGTTTAAATCGTTGTTTCAGCAAAACTACCTAGTTAACCAAGTACTGCTTTGAAAGGTGCCACTTGTTAAGTATATTTGTAACAAAGAAACACTGGAGTAAAAACATAGTCATTTTTGAGACATTCCAAAGACAGAAGCTCTTTTCTCTCCCTTTTTTTTTTTTTTTTTTTTT
>NW_028187055.1:708279-726682 GCF_003343005.1 Rhea americana | reverse complement strand
TATATATATATATATAAAAAATATATATAAAAGGTTATATGAGCCTCTCTGTGGCTTATGAATATATTTTGTAAATACTGATCCCAGTTCAAGGAAGTTCATCTTTTCAGTTTCATGCAAGCACTCCTAGATCAGTGGTGGATTCGTTGTACTATAATACAGAGTTGTTTTTTAATTTACTTTCTGAAGAATAATTGCCCGTATATCCAAAAAGCCCCTTTTTGTAAATATTGTCTATACTTTGTCTATGATACAAACTAGTTATTTCAAATTCCTGWTGCAAGAAATCACTGTTGTTTTTGATAAGGCATCTCTTAATTCTTTTGTTAACTCTGTGGCATATGTATATAAGTAATATAGTTTGTGACATGAAAATAACACTTTTGTTATGTGGAATATTTAATTCAAAAACATGTTAAATAATACTACTTTTTTTCCAAACTCTGCTCTGTGTTTTTTTTTTTATTCTGTACAGTAGGAAATTCAAAAAAAACCTTTATAAATCTAGACCATATGAAATTCTTTCAGCAGTGCTTTTAATTGTAGATAAAGTGTTAGCCTTTTAACTGTTTCAGAAAGAGATATTTTACTTTTACAGTCATTTTCTGGACATACTTAAGCCTATGGTGTAGCACTCTGTTTATCTAAAATAGTATAGTATCTCAAGTTATATAATCTTGACTCTAAATAAGTTCAAATGCACTGTGTTGTATGTACTGCCTATAAAAATCTTTATACATTTTTTTTCAGAGAATACTGCATAAATATAGTTGTTTGAATTTATTTGCTTGTATAGATAATGACACTTTCCAAAGATTTTCACCTATAATTGATGTAAAATTGTCTTACAACTGGTCACATCCAGTAATTCTATCCTTTTTAATAGGAATGTAATTCCTAAATGTTGAAAATACTTACTTATCCTAGCTGTGATTGCTTTGTCAGCAAGTGAAAAGCAGTAGTGGTTGACAGTGAGTGARCATATGCTAAAAGCAGATCTCATGRGTAAAAAGATGCCATTTCAAAATGGTCAGTTCGCAAAATGCTTTGAAATCTTGATCACAGGAAATGAGTGCGTATTGCAAATCTTGGAAATGACAAATAGACAGCGTGAGTTAAGTAGCCGCCCAGAATTTTTTCTGAATCGAGTCTGCCACTCCTTCAGCATTTGGAGTCCTGTCAGTTGCAATAAATAGATGTTTTTTAACTTTTTTTTAACATGATATTTGATTTGTCTTTTTTTTTCCCCCCCCCCCCCCCCCCCCGTGAATTTCAAGAATCCAATCTTGAGTATTGTGACATAGAGGTTTTTTCCTTTACTGATAAAGAGCTGTTCTGTGGCAAATCCCAGGTTACTTAGTAAAGTTGAATTGGAAATTTTTCAAAGTGGTCTATCTGTTGATCTTCTGTACAGATACAGAAGCTGTAACAGGTGTGTTGATATTTTCAAAAGCACTACTGAAATAAATAGGTTGGTTAGGCTTTTCTTCCCCCCTGCTCCAAAATCAAGAACCCTTTAGCCTTACAGTAGTTGGCTTGTGTCTWCTGTTTCTTTTGGTTTATGTCTGTTCCCTTACTACTTGGAAGTGACACACATCTACTAAAAGCACAAGTTGTCTATTTGCATTTCAGGAAAGGACCATTTGCTTACAAGTCATGTACCTGTTTGAGTGCATATTCATCCAAGCTAAAAGACTAAGTTTCAGGCAAAGCTTCAGTCTCCTAGAAGAGATTTCTGTTGGTAAAATGTTGTCTTAAAGTGCTGTATTATTATAAGAAATACTGTTTTAATAGAAAGTAAGGCCAAAAAAAACATACTTTCAGCCTCCAAGCTAGATCATTTAGGGGAAGAGGAGAGTAATGAAGGAAAGACAAAAAGCTCTGGATAAGTTCTGTCATTCTACAATGCAGCAATTGGAAAGATTTATCTTTCAATTTTCACCTTAAATATTCTTTCCAGATTTTGAAGGCCACTTCCAAAATCAGCTTGATTTGCACATACCCTGTTCAAAGATTACACTTGGTATTGTACTTATTTATGAATGCAGGATTCTGTTGCCTGAATGTGGGCGATCTACACCCTGCGGTATCCCCCSCAGCCTTTAACCTGCCACTCCACAGAGACAGTAGTCTGCCATAAATCCTGTGTCAGATTGCCAGCCTCATGTCTTGGGTGTCACAGGGTATCTGAAATGGTATGTGTTATGCTTAGTCAGCTGTGATGTGACTAGAAGCCTGTATGTAGGCAACTGAGTCCTGCTCAAAGTATCTTTTTTTTTTCAGTATCTAAACATTCCTCATAAACTGAGAGAAAAACAGTAAATTTATATATGTTTTATGTTACAAAACAAAACTTGTCCAGGTTTCATTACAAGTTGATTACTTTATTTCAATAATGAATTTTTTAAAAGCTATGTTCCTATAAGAACAATACATGTTCAAATTAAATAGACTATTATGTTGCAGAGTACATCTGAATGAAGTTACAATAGAAAAATACACATAACAACCAATGTAGATCAAACAAGATGTGAYAGGTGTATGTATACTTAATAATTTTGATGTTTTTGCGTTTTCTTTAGTCTYTCTTTTCTATCCTCTCCTTTTTCATTGCTTCATATTAATGGACACTGGTTTAAACCTACAATAGACTTAGTTGTGAAATGGAATTAACATAATATATATAGGTAACTTTTACTGGGCACTCATTAGGAATGTGGTTTCAACCTGAAAAGCATTAATCATAGTCTATAATGCAGAGGCTAAAACAAAAGAATTAATCAGACACGTGGAAAACAGTTTGAAGATATAGTAAGTCTAAGTAATAAAACAGTGCAATTCAGAAGAGCCTTATTTTCCCTACATGTGGTTGGAAATACCATTGCCACACATTCATTTTAGTAATTTGTGAACAATTAATATCTATATCTAACTCARTTTTAATTTATTTCTATAAGGCAACTACAGTACAACAGTTAAATGTTCACAGTAGTTTACTATGAGTTTGCTTTGGTGCACTGCCATTAATCGGCATCCAGATGTTAATCCCTCAAAAGGTAAGTTTACCAAATAATACACTGCTGCAGTACAAAGAAAAWTTGAAATTCTAACATGAGATGTGCAGGACTACCTTAAATAACAGTACTGAAGGGCTTTCTTTCTTTCAGAAATTAGACTTTTATTTATTTATGTACTTAATATACTGCTAAGTTAATGCTGTTGCAGCAAAGTTTGCGTGGAGCAACTGTGACTTTCAGTGGTCAYGTGTGCAATCTTAGATGTTTCTTCTCTGGGAATATCCCTTGTTTCTTAACATTAGTCTAACTCAAATTTGAAATCCTCTTTCTCTCCCTCATCCACTCTTAGTTCTAATGGTTTGGGTATGATGAACAATTTATAGTATGGAAAGAACTTCCGTATTACTATTGCTCTGCATCTCATTGATTCTACGACATCTGCCCCCTCCCACACTACACATACCTTGAACTCCCAGTGTTTGGTAACCTTTCTGTGACTGCCTAATCCTGTTAAAAAAAGTAAATTATTCTGTGAGTGAGAGAAGGAAGATTAAAACAAACCAAAATACCCAAAAACCCAAATCAAAAAAAGGATTTGGATAAACAGTCCTTACAGCTTCTGCACRTGGTGGATTTTTTTTTTTATTACAGCAGTGTTTCAGAAATTCACTATCAGTGGCACTCAGTATCCAAGACATTAGCTCTGTATTTATAATTCTGATGCTCAGTAAAAAGAAACCAGAACATTTGCACTTAAATTAGGTGCTTGGGAGAAATAATGAAGTCCAGCATACAGTTAGGGCATCCTGAAGAAGAATGAGTAAAGTCAGAGATCTTGTTACTTTACATAAAATAAGGAAAACATCTAGTAAAGCTACTTCATGTGTTCCTTTCATTCAACTGTTGGTCAGGGATTGCCAATAGAAGTTTGTATAATCTACTGCATGCAGAACTTAATTGGCATTAAGTAATGGCTTGCATCTATCTAGATAATTCTTGCAGTTGTTATTAATTTTAAGGCAGTTACATTATGAAGCAGAGTACATGATCCTTGAATGGCATCTTAGAGCTTCAGCGCCTAGCAACTGGTGAACCAGACCGTGATCCAGGTCGGGARCCAGAGCCTCCCTATAAAAGGAAGAACAAAGTTAAGCTAATTAGAAGGTACCGTATTTTTATGGCTATAAAATTTAAAAAATCAATCTGCGGTATTACAAAAATTTTAATATTATCTAATGAACACTGTCTACAGTTATTACACTTAGTACATTGGGTAGACCTCTTATGTCTTGCTAAATATTGTTTGCATTTCCACTTTAAAGAGGGAGGAGAAAGCCTTTCATAAGTATTTTTCACATAGGATTAATTTATTCTCATTAAATCTCTCAKGCAGAGCTAGAAAGCCTGTCTTGAAATGTTTTTAGATGCTTGCTTTTATCCAGGCCTTTCTAACAAAAGCAGTTAATTTGTTTCCTTGGACATTTTTAGAAATTTTCACCTTTTTGGTTATCCCTTAAGCCGTTTATATACTTAAAAAATCTCCAAACCCTGCATACAAGTTGTCATAGTCTCGCATCTGAGAGAACCGAAATGTAAGCATTCTGTCTTAGGGTAAATTACTAACCTATGCAGTTACATCAACATCAGTCTAACATGAAAACCACAAATGCAAATACAGGATAAAAATACAAAAAAAAAAAAAAAAAAAAAAAAAAAAAAAAAAAAAAAAAAAAAAAAAAGATGAAGGGCTGAATTATGGGTTATTTTTACAAATAATCAGAAAGTAACATAGAGAATTATCTTTTTTTCCTATTTCAATCTTGAGTATACTTGGGACAATTTGTAAATTTGCAACGGAGAAAAGAGTTTGTAACTGCCCTGCAACAGTTTAATAGCAAAGATGATATCTAAACTGGCTTAGGTATCTAATGCTAATGCTGGTGTTTCAGTTTCTGTGATACAACTCTTTTTGCTAGCTGGGCATTTTCTGCTATAGTTTTAGCAACTTTCTAGGCAAATCTTGAACCTTACAGTTATGACCCCAAATGGGAGATAGTGGTAATTGTTACAGTAATCAGCTGAAGATTGAACTATTTACTTTTTCTTCAAAGATGTTAAGTATACATCTACTTTGGGAATTTTTTTTCTTAATGTTTTTCTTCCTTTTTGTCTTTCAGACTTTGCCTCCTTAGTTTAAATTGTTATAGAATTAGTTTTATTCAAGGAAGATTTAGTATAATCCATTACATAATTGGCATTTTTTTCTGTTAAAATTATCTCAAAGAATGGGTAGCAGGTTTGTAATTTATAAAGAAGACTGCACAACTGTATAAAGAGATAATTATTAGTGTCTCCTGGAATAAATCGTAGGTTTAAATCAGCTTGGTCTGAATAAAACTGATGAGAGTTATATAAATTACAGTGACTCAGAAATGCCTGTCTAAAAAGTAGAGCTGATATATGTTTATCATTGGATACATATAAATCCAAACTAATATAGTTGGGATAGTTATGTAAAAAATACAAGAGAATATTAAATTTTGAGAAAGAGGAGAATCTGTTTTTTCTTATTTTCAAAAGACAAATTTTACAAATAATGTAAATGTATCAGAATAGCCATGATATTATTAATGTATCTCTGAACTCCACCAAAAAAGCTGCAAGTGCAGAGAAAATTATACTTAGATTTCATGCTCATGAATGTATGATGAATGAATAATTTTACCTAGGCACCTGAAGAATTCATTTTCTGAAGTTCAGCTTAAGAATTCTTACTACCTCATTGAAGTATTCAAGCTGTCTCTTGGTGCTGCATATGTTTGAAACAGTTCTACAGTGAAAGACGTGTGTGTGTTTATCATGGCTGAGGGTATTTTTATTGAAGTCGAACATGCCATCATGTCTTTCCTTAGAGAACAAGAGCTTGAAATTKTAAGCTATGCTAATGTTTCCCAGACCTTCTGTCTTGAAGTTAAGATTGTTGCTGATTTCGTTCTCTATGTGAGAATAGTGTATTAGATGATCTGTTACAAATGAATGCTTTGTGCCTGTGAAGAAAAATGTAGTCATATGCAGATGCATATATTGTGCTCTTCATATGTCATCTTCCTCACATAGAAAGTGAAGAATTATGCTGAGATGCTCTGGATTTACACCAGAGTAACTTTGATAATTTAAATGGAGATTTACACAGGTAGAAACAAGGCTTAACTGCTTGGTATGGTTTTCTTTTTGTTTTAATTTAACAGTGGATTGGTACCTCTATATTATATATGAACTGAGATCATTAACTACAAAAAATGTCAAATGCAGTATCCAGTCAACCTGGTTTGTCATTCTGTATTTCAGGACAATCTCTCTCTGATGAAAATTTCMAAGTGCTTCTTTCATGTTTCTAATAATTCCATCCAAAAAATGAAAATTACTGCATTTTCAGATGTTGTCTTTGAAGTCTCATAGTACTTTAAAAATTGTCTGACGACTAACCTCTTGACAAACTGTTGACCTTTTTTATGAGATGACTTTATAAGCTAAGTTTATTTGAGAATATCGGACTGTCCATCCTGTATGAGGTTAAAGCGCCCCCCAGGGCAATATGCTTTCATCTGTATGACCATTAGCAGGTCATTTGGAAAAGCTCAGATGTAAGAGCAAATGTGCAGTGTTACTTCTTGCAGTATAGCTCCCAGTTTCCAGAAATATAGAATTCAATGACTCTTGGGTATTTTGACCTTAATGTTCCTCCATGTGTTTTATTTCACATTTCTTTTTTCTTTTTTCTTTTTTTTTTCCTCCTGTGTTTTTAAACCTAGATAGTACATACTGCTGGCATTCACATCTTCTTGTGATGGTAAATTCCAAATTTGAATTATATGTTTTGTGAAAGAGGTGTTTGTTTTTGCTTATGTTAAGCCTTCTATCTAATAATTTCATTTGAGGCTTCTAATTCTTGTTTTATAAGGCACTTAGAGAATACACATTCCTTATTTATCTTCTTGCCTTTTTTGCTCAGTCATTTAGACTATAGTTTAATAAACATTTCCTTTGGTAGCTGGATCATGACTTACTTTTCTCCTGATCTGTTTTCATTCATTGGCTGTGTTGATGTGGTGAATCAAGTTGGGGGGAATTGAATCAAATTAAAGATCTGGCAAAGTATTTATTTCTAACATGACAGTTTTAATTTGCCTTACCATCTGACTTTTACTAGTCACTGTGCCAGCATACCATAGAAGTTCTCACACCTGGAGCAGAAARAGGCAGGTCTCTTGGAGTTAATGCTGCAGCTGAAGTAAGTGTTTGTCAAATTACACCCTACACTACCTTTCAGGAGCTTTTCAGTAACTTTCATTTTCCCCATTCTGAATAGTTTATCAACAGCATCAAGTTCTGTCACCTCAATCATCTTCTGAGTTCTAGATCATTTGAGAGTCTACTGATAAACACAGATCCTAGTGTAGGTCTTCATGGGACTTCACTATCTTACCTTCTTTCCTGATGGTGACTGACAATTTATTTTAGCTTTGTTTTCTATCATATAACTAGTTACTAGGCCATGAGATAAACTTATGTTTTATCTATGAAGATTTAGTTCCTTTCAGAAGCCTTAGGGAAATGTAATTTTGTCAATCATGGCAGGTCCTGGAGAAGCATGGCTGTTTCTTTTCCTGGACTCAATTTTTGTATTTATAATAAGTTCAGTTGTACTTTACCAGTTTAAAGATTTTGGAAAGAGTGCCCTGGCCCTCATGATAGGATCCCTTATGTCCCTTGTGAGCCGATTTATGCTCATAGAATTTTCCACTTCCTCCATATCCTGGCTTGTGTCCTTCACCACCCTGCAAAGAAAGATTTTTATAGACATTAAAAATTATTATATTCAAATACGATAGTACTCACATTGCAATCTTTGTGGTTGCTGAAATGTAAAACTTGTATTAGAAATTTGAAAATGTTGAAATAAAACAATCCTTTAGGTAATGAACAAGGATGAAGGAAAATGTTAGGATCTGAAAATAGTCAAATCTGAGGGCAAGCACCAATCTGCAAAASAGGAATTAATCAAAAGTGGTTACTCAAATGCAGAGTAGGAAGAAAATGATCAGGAAGTGATCATGAAACAGTTGAAGAATAGTAACAACAACTATAGGTCATGAGAAGGAAGGCTTATTTATTTGAATTCTATTTAAAAATGTATTGAATGGCACACAAGGATAGTGCAGAAGGATAAAAACTTACCGTGATTCAAATCATGTTTGTTCTCAGAGTAGACTTTACATTTCAGATTATTTCCAAATTACTCTTTAGTCCTGTCTATTCTTTGATGCATGTTACGAAGAAAAAAAAAATGAGACACAAAATTGTTTCTGTCTTGTAAAAGAATGCTTCTCAAATGCCCTTCATTTCATACAACTGAAAGAAATATGATTTAAATAAAAAGTTGTGACTTTGGCCATGTCTATGTCATTGAATACAAATTGACTGGAGCATGTTGTATCGTAAGTATCTCTCTCTGTGTGTGTGTGTGTGTGTGTATGTATATATATATGTATATGTGTGTGTGTATATATATATGTGAGTGTGTATATTTATATATACACACATATATATATATGCACACATAGTCAGAAGCATCGGGCTATTCCAGACAGGGAAGACTTGTACGTTCTGAGCCAGCTTGTTCAAATCAAGAAAACCTTTCTGCTTCCCCAGTCATGATACTAAGTGAACATACATTGCAGATACTAACCCTTGTTAATCTATTTTAAACACAATGTTTTTAACTTGTTTTCTGTTTGCCGAATGATTTCTGTTTTGGACTTGCAAATTGCACCTTACTTTTCAGTGCAAGCAATACCATGTGCWTGTCATGGGAGGACGTTTTTAGAGATGTAATGTAGTTCAGTAAATATATATATAGTAATCTGTGTACCTGGTTATTAAGACTACTAACACTTTGTAATTTTGTATTATTGTCGAATGTCACCTGAAGCTTCTAATGGTTGAAGCTAAGGATGAAGCTATCAAAATCACAGATACCAACCACAACATAAGCTAAATCATGTTCTACTAATAAATGGTAAAAGAGATGACTAACAGCTTTAAAGCTTTAATGCATTGTCTTAAAACACAAGTAATTTATATGTTGGTCTCATATAAAATCAAACCTGTTGTAGAGAAGTGGAATTTAATTAGTTGTAAGATAACCATAGAAAGMACTTGTCTAACAACCTTTTAGGCAGATCTCTTCTTACTAAAAGATGTTTGCAGGGGAAGGTAAGACAAAAATATTTGAATTAGTGACAGTGTTAGTTTTGCAACATTTAGTGTTTAAGAACGGTTGGAACTGTGGAACAAGTTCCCATCTTGTCCCAACCCTCCCTTGTATTTTTCCCCCCTTCCCATAAAAGAAAAATGTGGTAGATGAGTCTCCAGGAATCTTAAAGGAAGAAAGTTTTGCCATGCGGTGGATTTTGCTCCTTTTGTGCTAAAGCAGCAGAAATTATCACTGCAAGGCTGTCAGGTTGCTGGATGAGAGCAAGCAACAAAATTACCATCTTAAACTGCTGTGGGAGAAGGGAGGAAAGTGGGACAGGAAAAGCAAAATAGCAAAATTGAGGCAAAACAAAATTATCACGTTGCTGCAGCAGCTTGAGGCAATGGAGCAAGGTATGCTTTGGCCTGGTAAATAAAATGCCTGTTATTGAAAGCACATTTGTCACCTACCCAGCTAAATCTGGCGAGGGATAATCCTCTTCCCTGTACATGTAAGAAATAGAAACAATGACATGATGATCACTATGGAACATAGCATCTGGGGTGTAAGATACACAGAAGACCAAAATGCAGTGAAAAAGGAATGAAATGTTGGGCAAATAATGAGACAGTGAACGCAACAATTTGTGTGGAGTTATTCCATAAAACGAAAAAGGCGAAATTCTCAATTAAAATGACAAGAAATAAATTCACGAGCTATGGTTTGCCAGTATGATGTACTGAAGGAGCCAGCTGAGTTTACTAATGTAAGGACAGTTTTTGGAGTGTGAAGTTTGTTTGAAAGCATTGCCTATTATTAGTTACATAAGTAATCACAGCAGAGTCTGAATAAAAAATATCCCTGTGAATGGCTTTAATTAGTTAAAGATCATGCAGCAAATCAGGAAATGCGTGAGAAAGAACTATAGCTTTTCTATCTTAGTCCCTTGCTTTAAATACCAACAGTAGCTCTTGTCTGTTACTTGATGCCATAAAAGCAAATCCATCGGATTAGCAGTTGAACTGATACCAATTAGCCCACAAAAGATACAGGATATTGCATGAGCCTCTGAAGGCACTTACCTTTGCTTGCATTGGGGGAGGAGTACGGGGTGAGACCTGGAAATTAGTGCAAAAACTTCATTAAAACAAGGCTTTTGCCTATTGTCTGAGAGTTGTTATGCCTTATGTATTAGTTGTCTAGTTTCATCCTGCTCTTCATTGCCTTGTGAATATTTCAAAATGCACATTGTTAACGGATAGTACAAAAATTAATTGCAGTGTTAGTATTTTTCCATCAAAAAAGTTTTCTTTAAAAAAAAAAAAAAAAAAGCTGTTGAAGGTCTTGCACTTTAAATCCAATGATAACTCCATCCCACTCCAAACACTAAGGGTGTTACTTTCATGGTTTTAAGTATCGGCATTGTGATCCTTGATTTGTGAAACTGGTTATCAATAGAGATCTTAATAGAGCTATTCAGATATACTTCTGTTTTAGGGTATTTTTATCTTTTGCAGGTTCTTTATTCACATTTAGCCATGAAAATATTGACACCTTTGTTTCAGAAAAAAAGTGAAGAATGAAATTGGTAGTATCAGCTGTGCAAATCAAAATATGTGATAAGATGTATTGCAAATATAGGGAGTCTCCATTTCTGGATAGTAGCTATACAGTGTTCTAAAGGGCAAAATACTGCTTTTCATTATGTATTTACACAGTACTGAAGAATTTAATTTGTGAGAAAATTCCATCTTTCCTGGATRTTTTCTGTGAGAGTTCTAGTGGTGTCAAACCAGCCAAATTCAGAGCTTGAGCAAAATTGTTATTGTCTTAAATGAGAGCATCAGGAAAAAGAGATCAGGCTATTCTGCTTATGGATTCAAATGATAGGAGTGTAAGCTATTGCATAGTTGGGAGTAAACGTACTGCATCCATTAAGTGCAATCTAAGGAACAGGAAGCACTAAGAAAGAAAGTACGCCACTAGACTTAGCCTAGCACACATTTGATAAGGTTTTAAGCAGAACACATTCCTAACTATGGCCAACTCCAACGATGGAATCACAAAGYTTCTAAATGGAGAAGCCATATAATCATAATAATTGTTGTTGAAATGGTCATGGTGGGTTCACCCACTTTTTTTGTAGCATTTTATTATTGTTTTCAGGTAAAACTACTTTTGTATCAAGTATCAGGACTGATTCAAAGGCACACTTAGTACAGTTCATCAGCTTCAACGTAATGGCCAGTGATCGTGGCGTATTTGGTTATTGATGAATCCTAAACAATTCTAGTACACGACAAGAAGGGGCGAGACTTACGATGTTCTTGAAGAAGTGGACTACGGGGTTGTCATCACCGGGCCGCCCGTGCTGAGACCTCTGGGGGATGGACCCTACGTGGCTAGCCCTGGCTGCGTGTATGTCCTGAAAAGCAGAACAGGTACATTGCCATGTCAGCCGTGAAGGAAAGGTAATTGGCAACTGTGTGAAGGGAAAACTCATTTCCAGAAGTACAGAAAGAAAAGCAGAAGAGGAGAAAAATGCCTAGAGAGACTGCAATCCAAAGCTGTCAGTGCTCTGAAGGAACAATTATTTAATACAATGGCAATTAGACAGCCCATATATGTTACTTTGTGCATAGCTGTAAATGTTTTTAACATTATAGCCCAGTGTGGTGGAACTTGTCCTATTACTAGAGGATTCTGATAGCAGAAAGCTTAACATTTTTATTACTTTATAAGTAGCATTGTAAAATACAATTTTAGAAATGAAACCTAATGAAACCTGAAATGGTTATATACATATATATATATATGCATGTATGTATATATATATAATGATACTAGGTCATTCTCCATGAAAAAGCAATGGGTTGTGYATTATGTCTGTTTTCATGCATTACATAACCCTGAGGAACTTGCAAGAACAAGTTTTTTGAGAATGAGAGTGTTAAATGAGACTGTCAATACTTTCTCTTTTCAGTAGTGCTTATAGTGGCAATGTAGAAGAAAGTTCAGTAAGGGYAAAATGAGTTTGCAAAGAGTGAGTACCTTGATAGGTAACTGTTGCAGAGAAAATTGTGTTCAAAAATACATGCAATTAATGCTATACTGATGCTGTGTTATTAAGTTTACAAAAGAACTGTGTATACGGGTGAGCCAAGCGTGAACATCTCTCCATCATTGCGAGTATAGAGACACCAGTTTTTGCTGTCAGTTGCACAGAACCAAGCTGTGTTCAGTATGGAAAAGAAGGAAGGAGGGAATGAAAATAATGAGAACAGAATGGTTCTCTTCATTTAACGAATTCTTGTAAATACGACTGTATAAGCATCACACTGATATTAAAAAGTTTGTGCTCTTAACATCAAATAGATTTCTGTAGTGAGATAGTAGCTCATATAAGCACTTCCTTAATGGTACAGCCTGAATCAAGTTGACTATAAAACAGTCTGAGTAGTTACTTAAAATATAATTTGCTTTCATCGTCTATACATAAAAATAAAATAAAATAAAATTTCCAGTGAAAAAGCTTGGTTATCTTGCTTGGAGCAGAACTGTAATGTTTTGGTGATTTGGTGATCTTTGAAAAAGATGTTCTGAGATCTTTGGCTAAAAGGTCCTGTGAAACTATCGAATGTTATTGCTCAAAGCTACCAAATGAAAGTTTTCTTTTTAATGACTTCAGTCAGATCTTGTCACAGAGATACATTTATATTACATAGGATCATCCAAAATTAGAGTCAAAAGTATGTATCATCTTGTGGAGTGCCTCTAAGCTGGAAATCGAATTCATGTATATAGCGTAGGGGACGAATTTCCCGTTGGGAAAAAAGAGAAGCTGATGCAGAGAAGATGAGCTAGTATTTTCTCAGCGTGGGTGGGTTGGTCRGTTGATTTGTTTTATATACTGACACTATATAGAGATTCACTCATTGAACAGTAGGAATTCTGAATCTGGGGTTGTCTTTGAGATTTGTGTAGTGTCAGGTAGTCAGAGTCAGTCCTTTTTACACCAGTGCAGGAACTTTGCCACCAGGAGAGGATGATCCCTGTAGTTCTGATGCTGCAATATCCTCCTCAGTTGTCATGATCGGGGTGGTTGGTGGAGGAGGGAGCCAGTTGAGATATCAATACGTTTGGAAGTTACTTTGGCTTAGGGGTGGGTTTGCTAGTTTGTTTGTTTTATTTGTTTTCCCCAATCCATATCCGTGCTTTACTTTGGAAACCCTTTGACTTTTCTTTGGGATAGATACCATGGTCTTTTCTATTATCCTTCTCCTTGAAAGGTGTTGCAGAWCATGATGTCTCTACTAGCTGTAGATAAATGTAGACAAAACTCTTTAAGAGTGTGAAATAAAAAAACTTCCACAAAAGAACTGATTGGATGTAGCCTTCAGTTCCGCAGTGGACTGTGGATTGCTACCAAACAGAGGACCCGCTATAATAATGGTTTTGCAATCCAGATGAGGTTGAGTTACCTGAATCTWGCTCTCTGATCAGTTGTTATGTGCTACTAATTTTGCCTTTTGAAAAAGGGTCTCACATAACAAATACAAACCTCCTATCTGCAGTGCAAAATGTTGAAATAGGCTTTGACTTGGTCCCCCTTTTAAGTGAATCAAGTAGTTGCAAGTCTGAACCCGTTCTCCTTCAATTTAGAAGCAGTTGGGACTCCTGCACCTGTGGTTGGGTCTTTCAGTTTCTGGACTCCTGAAGCGTGTGTGTGTGTGTTGCAGGGGAGAACAGGAGAGGGAACACAACTGTTTTTTTCTCAGATCACATACATGATGTATGAGAATAAGATCATTTGAAAAAGTAATAACTCATATGTTTAGGGCTTAAAAGCTAAATTTGAATGGATTCAGGCAATAGTCTGCATGCAGACTAGAACAGAAAATAAATTTCATTTATCCTGCTAAGACAGTCTACTGAGGTTTCATTATACAATTGAACGTTTAAAAAATGAGATTATCTAGTCACTGCATGTTACCTGATGTGCAGGAGACCACCATTTACTTTTAAATATGCTTTAAACACATGGGAAAATAAGCATTAGCTTTAACACCTAATAGGAACACAATCGAGCAACSATACTTTTAAAAGGAGTGGTATTTACGTCATGTTGTTCCTTCACGTTACTGGTCTTTCTCACCAGATAGAGCTACGCTACACAGCTTGTGTGTGACTCGTCCAGCCGTTATTACCAGGCATCTCCAGAGAGCTGTTTGCGTGCTTCACAAATCTGTTACAGCTTTATGATTTCATTCTTAAAAGCATCACCAGTAAAGTAAGCTTGGTTCTGTGTCTTTATAATGTGAAATGTACCCACAAAATATGTAAAGGTATATGTACATATATATACATGTATAAAGGCATATGAAATAACCACAGTTGTTCTGTAGTCAGGAGTGATGTAGTAGCTAAATGCTTTGCTGCTTTTTCTGATGATACTCTAGAATTTCTTAGAGCTGGTTCTTGGGGCAGGTTTTTTGGGAGAAAGATTGAAGACTGATATTTCAGTTCCCAAATCTCAGAAAATCTTGGCTCTTTCATTTATTATGGRTGAGTTGAAATAATTGGTTAGTTGGATTCTGATAACTTTAAAAGCATCAGTGTATTCATTTTAATGAAATGAGTATTCTGAGCATAAACCACCGCTGCTTAGTCCAAAGGCTTTGATATGCCTGTGACGGATCAGACTTCCGTTCGTGACATATTTTTGGTGGTTTGGATTACCAGTCTCTTGAGCAGTGGTGGCTTATTAAAACATTTTACTGCATCATTTCAGTTGGACTTGATGAAGTTTGACTTYTGTTCATCAACTACTAGACTTCAAAATGTTTATATTGCGAGTTAACCTTTGAGTAAAATTACTGACAAAAATACTTATGGTTTTGAGCATCGTTGAAATGCACRCTTAAGCAATGAATAAGACCTCTTTAATGCTCAGAAAAGTTGCATTATTCTGCTATGCCAACTACATCATTATGTATGTTGACCTCTGAGATAGATGTGAAAGAGTAACCTTCAAATTAGTGTAAAGAAAGCACACAAGTATTTTAACAGTATCATTATATTCCCTGATAGCCGTTTATTTTGACATCAAACTGCTTAAATCTACTGACAGTGTGCATGCAAGCATTTTCAGAGGAGCTGTTTGAAAAAAACTGCTATTTCTCTAACACAGTAACAAGAATCCAGATGTAATTCAGTATATGTGCTTCATTTTGGCTTTTGTGCAAGGTTATTACATTTCTAATTGAGCTGAAGATAGCTGCGTATGTACTGTCTAGTTTGCTGATATTATAGAGCTAACCAGCACTCCTGGTGTTTTCTGAGGTGCTATATACTTGTTTGGGGAGGGTTATATTCTGTATTGTAGCTCTGCTAGTGACTAGCAGGAGATGTTTTGCAGTTTTTGATAATTTGAGTGGATGATCTGTAGGCCCTTTTGGTTTGAAAGTTTGGACACTGAGTTTGATTCAACTACTTTTGTGATCRTATGTATACAGCTGACAGGAAATAGGGTAAGACTGTGGGGATTAAATTTTCATATAAAAAAACAGTGCAGTCAAGTATTGTGTCCTACCTGGTTTTGCTTTTGCATTTGATACTTTGGTGTAAAAAATAATGCTTGGTTATGAGCAGTAGCAAATATTTTTTAGTGATATTAAGAGATTCCATGAAATACTTATCTGACTTTGCTTAGCATAAATATTATATTAGCTCTGGCAGTTCTTGCTTTTTATGGAAGATTTTCAAATGCATATAAGCTCTCAYTGAGAATTCTCATCCTGCACAGGAGGATTGCTTATATAATTAAGGATTGCATATACAGATAAATGTAAGATTAGAAATCTAATTCCCAACAAGAAAATACTATGCATTAGTTATGATACAAGTATTAAGATGTTGTTTTGGAGTATTAAATTCTTAGTTTTTCAAATTCCTCTCAGTATCCTTAATACATAGTTGTATTGCCTATTTGAAGATGATATAAAATGAAAATCTGAAGAATGTCATATTGTTTCTGTATTAGTGAAATGGAAATACATATGAAATCTTACAACTGATTTAAACTTTAATCAAGTCAAGTAAACRTTTTAGACATTACTAAGAGTGAACAACAATGGACACATTTGGATTGCTTTAAGAAAAGATACCTAATGAATTACTGGGCAGGAATAATATTAAAATAAGTACTATAAAATTGGTGAATTACAAACTCATATAAATGGAAAGTACATGTATATTGTCTTRCCTGTTCCAGAATCTACAGGATGTAATGCTTAACCCCCACTAAGAACTTTGCAACAGCAGCAATAGAAAAATTAGCCCCTAAGTGAYGAATGCCATTTTATGCAGAGCAATACAAAAGAACACCAGACAATTCAAGAACCTCTCAGGTAATTTGTGTTAGCTTTTATAATAGATTTTGAATRCAAACAGTCTTCAGGCTTAAGAAAGTTTTTATCTGGATTTGAATTTTTGTAGTTAGAATTCCAGATGGGAATTGACAGGTGCATCCTTCTAATAAAAATATACACTTTTTTTTTAAAAGAACAGAAAATTTATTATATGCCACTTGAATAATCATTGGAAAATTGGCAAGTGTTTTTATACAGAAATAAACTACTTTATCTCTAGATTCAGAAGTGCTTTGTACGCAAGGCTTAGCACTGCTGGGTGTACTGGCCACTGGGCTTTGGCCAGACTTCTCATGTTATTACCAACCTTCTCATCAGGCAGCAGTAGAATAGCACATGTCTAATGTGCTTATTTTGTTACTAATACTGAAGTTGTTGATTCCATCTTCTGTCACGTACAACTTGAGTACCAATTTACTCTTCATGGTGGTGATTATTCCAGGCTGCTCATAACTACTGCTCTGTTGCCATAAATGTTTAATTAACTCAGCATGCTTTTCTGATCACTTGAGAAAGGATGAACTAATGCATCCTTGTAATGGTACTGTTCATTTTTACTAATGTGGAAATTAAAGACAGAATGGAAATGATTTGCTTAGAGTGACACAGCAGAAGATTGGTTAAAAAAAAAAAGAAAAAAAAGAAAGAAAAAGTGTGTGGCTAGGAGAGTCTGGCTTCCAGTCTTGTGCTGAGATCAGTAATACAAAATTTTTCTTCCATCTCGAACAGACAGTGAATAGAAAGCGAAGGAACTATAGCAGAAAGAAGAAACCAAAAAACACTGGAGGAARTAATAGAGGTCACTGAAAAGAGACCTAACGAGAATGAAAAGAAAGACGAGGTTAACAATGAGGAAGGAAACCATGGAGAATGCTTACCATCAAGAGAGGTAAATGCTAATCGATAACRCAGAACCACATTTCTCTATAACCCTTTTTTATCCCTGGGGCTTTGGTGATTGTGACTCACAAGTTAGAAGATGATAGTAAAGAAAATTCTTAATGGTTGTTCAGAATAGTAATTCAATTTTGTGGTGGGTCCTGAGTGACACACTGTGATTCCTTCCTCAAGCATTGAGTAGTTTTACTGCAGAGAAAGTGCCATCACACCTGCTGTCCTTTCCTCCCTGTTAATTTTATTTACTTACTGTGACATACCATAAGGGATTTTAGGAGACAAAGATGATGGTTAAATTTACGTAGGCTAATGCTAGGCAGAAGAATGCTTAAGAAAAGCAGTTTTATTCATGTAATTTTCTTGATACAGACTGTTTATCTGCTTGGATGTCATCTCTGATGTGTATCCAGTATTCTGCGATGTTTTTTTCATGTTGGTATCAGTCAGACAATGAAATAAATTTAAACGTTGTTGAAATAATCCACTACAGAAATCCTGTGCCTTAGGAATGATTGCTCCAGCAGTGGAAAAAGATTTTGGATACCAAGTATTCTTGAAATAATAGTTTCTAGGGTAGCTTCTACCACCAACAAACCTTATTGGAGTATTTTTCAGGATTTAAATGTAGATGGCAAAWATACGGAGGACGTTATAGGTTAGTATTTGTAATGATAAATTTCTACAGATAGACTGTATTTGGCAGAGATGTATCTTTTGGTGCTGCTACAGCAAAACAACATAACATTGTGGTTTGGGATACTCTATGATTCTATGATTAGATTAGGAAGAACACAGAAATCTGT
>NW_028187055.1:680413-708240 GCF_003343005.1 Rhea americana | reverse complement strand
AACAAGTTCATACAGTAAACAAGATGATAATTATTTGGAAAACAAAGCTACAGATAGCAGGTGTATACATCCTTTTATAATTGCTGACCAGRAAAAAGGAGAATGTTCCAGTCCTGATCAGAGGTAAAAATGGTGATTAGTAATGGTACATAATGCTGTATACACAACAAGCTTATTTCTTAAATGCACATTCTATCTCTCAGGTCAGTAACCCATTACTTGCAACTCACACCCCAAACCTCACACCCCAAAACTACTCTATCAGTTCTCACCCTAGCAAGGGTTGGCTAAATTCTAATTCTTTTCTCTGTTTAAAGAAAGAAAATGACTAAACTCTTGTACAGGTTTTACTGTATATGTAAAAAATATATTTTGCCTATATTACCATAATTTAATGGCAAAGCCTAATAGTAAGGGCAGTACACCATTACTGCATAGACATTGTTGAAAGACATATTCAAATAAAGCAAGCTATTAACTAAATACTATCAGATGTAAAGTTTCCAAGGATTTCCCACCCCAAACCTGAAGCTTGTACAGTTTCCAAGACATGTGCATTTTATGTTACGACAGAAGTGAAAAAGTAGATGCATAATGAGTGAAAAGCGAAACCAAGCTAAGGATCGTACTGGGTCTCCAGCAATAACTGAGTACGTTTCGTTAACATTTTTTTTTAATTGCTCTGGCTGATGTTCAATACAAACAACTGAAAATGGCAGCGGAGGAGTTTGTATAGCTCAAAAACAAAACATGGTAACTTACTTACAATTGAGTTCAGTTACTCAATTTAAGTGGAGACTATTTCAGGAACTATGTAAGATATTTTGCATCAGAATATAAAATCAAGCCAGTAACTGTCACTAATGATCTGTGATGATGGAAGTACAAAGGTCAGGAAAAAAAACTATATAACTTTTGCTGCAGTATTCTGTTAGAAAGTTAGTGTTTACCATTACATTATCTCAAAACAACTAAAAACCAAAATCATTAATTTTTGCATCCTTGCATGGAAAGTGCTAAGGAACTTAGTTCACCATTTGTAAGGAATTGAGTGTAATACACATGTGTGAGAAGAAAGAAACAATGTAACAGACTTTAATAAAAAGTTCCTTATTTGTAAATTTGCCTGATTTTCAGAGAGGGAAGCAAATATAATGAGAAACAGATTAACACTAGGAAAGCCTTCTGCTAAACGCCGAACACATTAATTTGATCTTCTGGGTTGGGGTTTTTCCCTCTCTTTTCCAAGAGAAGGCAATTTTACATGCTTAACCAAGTACATAGTGAAGCTCTTGGGTATATCATAGCAAAATCCCATCCAGACCTAAGCATCACCTGAGCTGTGGTACCACGCAGTAGAAGACCAGAGGAGCGGACACGGCGATACCAGCCCCGACACTGAATTCTTGGATCCCTTTGAGAGCACCTTAGTATCTCTCTTAAACAGATGATTATTGTAACAGCTTACCAACATGACTGAGGCTGAAAAACCATATTGGTGGGCAGAAGAATCACTATGATAGTAAAGACTGAAGCAGAAGTAGAGAGAGTAGAGCAGAGAAGACTCAAGTAGAAATTTAATGAAAAAGGGAAATGATTTGCTATATAATGACTAGACAGCGTGATCTTTAAAATACTGGTTAATCAACTGAAACGTTTTAGCCTGAACAAATTATGGAATACATTTCCAGATTCAAGATGGAAAATAATATAAAATACAGTATATTAATTTAAGTGCACAGTCTTTTCCTTGCCCTCTGGTCATGAACGTCTCTTCAAATTCCAGTACAAATCTCGATGTCCTAATTACTTTGTCCTATTTCTGAGTAAACCTTGCCATCTAAACATGCATCTGCAATTAGTCATGGCACCATGCATTACTAATACTGTCCCAAAAGTACTAACTAGTGCCTGCTCTTCCAAGCATCTCTTGCATGGCATTTAAACTAGTTTGATTTCTAAATGCTTCCTATAATTTATAATAATTGTTCCAGGCAGTAATTTTCCTGAAAATGGAAGAAATGATTTGTTCTAGTGCATTAAATAATGTGTTAAGTATGAATAACATATATATGGTTATACTTGTACAAATGTTAAACAAACATCTTAAGTTCACTTCTCCGGTTGTGTGTGGTACTTACCTGCTGGTACTTGCTTGTTTTGTACAGATTTTTTTTTTTTTTTTTAAAAACAGACAAACCCAAAAGATAGGCTTTGAGGCCTATCTTACAAATTAAATGACATTTAATGAAACTGGCAACTTAGACCTCCTTACTCATTTTTAGGCCACTCATCATCCATTACTACACACTATGAAAAGATGCCRGATTCAGCTCACAGTATTGTAAAGCGAGAACACCAAGTTTTACCACCTTCAGCTACTTAGAAGCTAGTCATCTCCTCATAGAAACTGTTATATTCAATTCCATCACATACATACACTGATTTAACTGAATTTTGAGGAAAGACATTCAGCCACTCTTTATGATGCTGTCTCCCATAAATAAGAATAGTTTGTTGCAAGTTCTGTTAATGTATTAAAAAAATTAAAATCATTAGTACACCAGTTTTGTGACTTAAACAGTTTAATGAATATATAAACAAAACGCATATAAAGCAAAAGATTAAGACAAAATTATTGTTACAACCACCATAAGATATATCAAAAAAAATTTTTTTTTACAAGCCTATGATTTGCACCACAGATTTTACAAAACGGTGTATCACAAAGCAATGCCACTCCCTGAAAACTAAGACTTAGAAATCGAAGATCACAGTAAGTAAGTATTTACTTTAAGCACATCATCTACTAGTCAAACTAGCACTGATCTGACTACTTTTCAAAGTCTTCATGGTGACAAATGTATTATATTTATTAAAACCTGGACAAAAAACATAGCGTTCAAGTCCCCCCCCTCCCCCACAAAAAAAAGAATATTCTAACAAATACATAGATCCAYGTCATCATTTAACAGTAGTTCCTAAACTTTTTGGTTGTGCACGTTTATCACAAACCTCTTTGTAGATCCCTGTGGCAGCTTTTGCACAGACTGCTTTACTGGGTTAGGCTTTGGGACTGTTGCTTGCAAACTGCTGYCCCTAAAGGACAGCTCTGCTCAATCCGAGCAGTGCCTAGGGCAGTACTCCAGGTACCTGCAGGAAAGGKAATCCCTGTGCCTGCCTTCCCTATTCCTTGCACCCAAACACCTTGTACATTGGGAAAGAAATACAGGAGCAAGGCTTCATACAGGAACATGGGAGAACATTACATGGTTACAKACAAACCTGAAGCAAAACATAGAAGAAGAGAAATGGCTTTACTAATACGGACTTTTGTCTTTCARTAAGTCAGCCAGCCAGGCCCTGGCCTATTACTAACCGTCCTTCACAATACTCCAGTCACAAAAAATGTAGTTTAGTAAGTTAATGCCTAATGTTAAAGCTGGACATAAAAAAAAATCGTTTCACAATCCAAACTTTAGTAGGAAATGCAACCCCCCCCCCAAAAAAAAAAAACCAAAAAAACAACAGAGTTACAGAAGCATAAACAACTAATTTAGTTGCAGGCCTTCTCAAAAAGGAAACAAAGTAGCACTCAGTACATACTGAAGTTGAATAYCGACTAGTACCTACGAGGCATAGAGATACCATCATTTTAACAAAAGCTTGCTTATACTCTTTACAAATGTTTAGATAAATACTCCATAAAGATTAGAGAGGAAATAATCTGTAATCACACCACTGTGTTGCATTAGGAATGCTTTTTAAAATGTCTGTACTGCATTTCTTTTTTTGTCACTCTTCTTCGAAACAATTAAAAATAAGCTATGTACAATAGCAGCTTTGTCTGGCATATTCTACCTTAAAAAAAATCTTAAAAATATAAAATCCAAACTGCTTTTGATTGCATTTCAGTTATCAATCAAATCTTCATGGGGCAGAAGGGATAATRACAAATGCATTTGCTGCCCCTTAGAGGAGAAAATATTTCTGTACATTCCAGTACTTCTATTTTTATTTACTCCCATGGGCCTCCCACACACTCTTAATTTAGCTTCAAGATTCCAAGATAAGGGAGAACCTGCTCCATGGGAGAAAAGCGGGCCACAGAACAGTTACTTCTTTGTTCCTGTCCCACCTTTCCTTACACAATAGTGCGTATTATTCATTMATGTACTTTTCAGCCCCGTAAGATGAAAATGCCTCCACACAGAATTTATAATGTGTTTTGTTTGAATGTCAGCCCTAAACACATACAAAGAGCAAGTGTTGTCTTTGCATTCCCGTGCTTGGTGGTGTGGGTCGTTCAGCTATATGCTCCTGCTGGGGCATGGGTTGGTTGAAAGAGGAAAAGACTGCAAGAATTTTGGCAGCCACAGCGCCGCTTTTAAAATGCCGCAAAACTTAACCACAAACAAGTACAAACAAACAAACAGTACATCCACAGGAACCTTCCTATTTCAACCCTTTGAAATTCATTCTTTAAGGTGCTTTTAYGGTATCTTATTTACCAAAACCTATTTACTTAGTGGAGTTTGGAAAACTGCCAAGGGACTGTATTATTCTTTTTTCAGCTAGTCCATGAATACCTTCAGCATGTTCTCTTTCTCCGACACTACAAAATTCAGCAAACGAGAACTATCTAGGCTTTTAAGTACAAATAAGACTGTTAATTAGCCATCTAGACTTCCTCTTTATACACATGTACAAATAAATGACACCACAAGCCTTCCTTGATACAAGAAACCAAAAGGCATTGATTCAAAGGCTAAAATAAATAACAGTTGAAACAGCTGTCTGTGGCACTTGTTCAGTATTTTCAGCACTAAAACTTTCCTATAATGGGTTCCTAAGATATATTTTTGTGTATCATCAACTTTATCAGCAATAGAGATGCTTTGGCACTGAAAGTCAGTGCTGATGTGACTAACTTCTGCCAAGATAACAAAACTTGTCTGTGCTTCCAGCTGAAATCTGCAAGTCAGGACTTTGTAATGTTCAGAGCAGATCTTCTAAAATTACTTTTGCCAAGTGAAAAATGCTAGAATTGTCCATAATTCTGTACTGTTTTGCAGACATTTAAGTTAGTAAGTGCCTCAAAGTAACAGTTTGCAGAACAGCAGAGTTAAAACAGATGGTATTTTTGTCCTCTAGTGTAAGATTATGCAGAGAGCTRTAAAGTATCATAGAGATCATGTTCACACCACAGCATAAAATACAGAAATTTGTACAACTTGCAACCATTTTTAGCCAACCTACTAGAACATGGTTTTGTTTGTTTTTTTTTATTGCTAAGCAAGAATGTAGGTACCTCTGTATATTCTATATGAAGAATGTAAATTTTTGGTATCAGTTCCTTGGTGTATATTTTTTGTTGAAGGATACAGTTTATGAATAAAACAGCAAGAGYTGAGCTAGTCAAGCAGCTCCCAGAATATAGCACTGTGAGAAACAGTCTGTGATACTTGCAACAATAGTAAAAGTGTTTTTCTTTATTCTCACAGCAGCTACTTGTTGCATATTTTAGCTACTCTAGGAACATTATCAACATCTTGCAGAAACATCTGTGTAACACTATGTTTGTAATGAGCATTGTTGTCCTCAGTTGTAAATTGGTGAAACAGAGATTAAATATACAGATTGCTTATTATTGGATAACAAGTGTGAGACACTTCTATAGTTCTGGTTTGAAGGTTCTAGGGTATTTTTCATCCAGTGCTCTTCTACGCATTACAACCACCCTTTGGGGCAGGGCTTCGGGGCAAGTTGTACTTCCAAGTRCAGGGCTGTGAGGTACAGTGACAGCCTGCAAACATCAGCTAGGCACAAGTCAAACAGCTTTAAACCAYAGTTGTGGCACAGTGTTCTAATGCAACACCTGCGATCACTTATTTGGGAAGGCTGCAAGTACTAACTCACCCACTGGCAGCATCACAGGTTAGAGCTGTTGAGTAGACAGCAAAGGTTGTCACAGATTATCGAAAAATTTGAGCCCAGCCAGCAATTATGAGCACTGCTTTTCGCAACACACAAAATTTGAGCAACTACATCAAACCACGTTTAGATAAAACAGTTTTCACAACCTTACAGGTGTAGTTCTGTTCAAATGCTTATGTAGCATGTGAGCACACAAACACAAGACTTGACTTATCATTTATATGGCAGAGGTTGCAAAGAACATGTCAAAGTGAACATGCTATTTTCATCCTTACCAAAGGATGCAGGTTAATCCTTGAACACGAAAGAATGCAAATCTCCTTTCATTGACATCTTTTTAAAATTCACAATGAAGTGTTTTGCTACATAATTTCTAACATGAAATGCTTTGAAATAAGTCTTCATTACCTATCAGGATAAAACAGCTCGACTATCTTATATACCTGGKATTCAGGATAGTATCTGCTAATCCACCTCTTCTGCAGTGTCATCAAATGACCATAAAACATGCTCTTGTGCAAGCAGCCTGAGAATACAGAATCTGGCCATAGTTCTTTTTTACTTTTCTAACATCTATTTCCAAGTCTGTTCCTCAGTTAGTGCCATACTAGCTAGAGATTGTCCTGCGTTTAGTGCTTCCATACAGTTCAGTTTTGCAAATGTTTGAAAACAACACACAAAAGCAGACTGAAGTTTCTCTAAATGGCACAGCACACAACTGCATATAATGCACTTCATTCAATGTTCATAAAAATGTCTATCGGTAATGTTTCTAGAGCCACCTGGCTTTCTGATACTCCTTGTTACTACCCAGAAATAGCTCATCACGTTTCCCAGATCTGTCCTTTTTTTGTTTTCAGATTAAAGCCAAGTATTAAATTGCACAACTGCAAGTACCCTCCTGCTGGCTAAGTCAACTMTTGCATTACAGTAGTTACACCTTCCTTTCAGTCCCACCCTTTTTAACTGTACTTTATTTTGCTGTAGCTGTGCAGTTCTCTATTCCTCAGAGCTCACCTTGCCCGAGCCCCTCCGGGGAACGTGTCTTTCACCTCCAAAGAATCTGCCCAGCGAGTCAAGTAGACCCGAGTCTCTGTGCCTTGGCGATCCGTGCCTAGCGTGGTCTGTAGTGCTCGCAGAGGCCATTTTTGATCCGTGCCGGAAAGAGGAGCGTTTTTGTGAAGCCATCAAATCCGAGTTCTCTGAAGCTGCTGCACTGTCCTCTTGGATGGTCTGTAGCTCGTCTGACTCAGAGGGCCGATCTTTGAAGGTGTTGTCCTCTCTCCCTGGGGCATCTCGGGAAAAGAGGCGGATCAAGTGGGGGCGACCGGTCGTGTCAGCTGGGTTGGCCTCCCGCCAGGCATTCTTCGGGTCTGCTGTGCCTTTGGGGTCTGTCACCGCTGGGCTCGTCGTGGAGGTCCCATTGTTCTGGTTCACATCTGCCTCTCCTGCAAACAACAAGGATGAGATATGAATACAGGCCTGTGACAAACAGAGCCCCGCAACAATGCTGCTTTCTCTGCCTTGCCTTGAGTTAGTCATTTCATACAAAACCCRTAATATGTGCGGCTCTAATGAAACTATGTTCTCGCCCCTGACAGCCTTTAGGAACATTAAGCTATCTTGGGATAGAAATGATGATGATGTTCTCACAAAAAAGTCTGCTGTCATTCTAGGTGGTTTTTTAAATTGGAAATATCTGTAAATAGATAAATACAGTTTATTAGAAGCACAGTTGAGGTTCATTTTATTTATGTGGGARGCTTCCTGATAAGGCTTTCAGTTACAATGTGTGGACAACAAAAATTCCAGTACTTTCCCATGAAAAGGGAAACTCCTAACTGTGTTCCCCACCCCTTAAAAGGGGAGGGGGGAAAGAAAAACAATGAAACAATGTTAAAGGACTGTGCCTCTCCAACTGCACATTTTCTCTCCAACTGCACATTTTCTCTCCATAACCTGGAAGCTTTCGTACCTGAGTGTTTTGTTCCAGTTTGGAATTCCTCATTCTTACATGAATCAAAAATCAAGAAAAAAAAAAAAAAAAAAAAAAAAAAAAAAAAAAAAAAAAAAAAAAAAAAAAAAACACTACTTAAATTGTCCTGACTTAAAAAAGAAGTGGAGAGTAAGTGGAGGCTGCCTGGCCTCACACAAAAATTTTCCTCCTGGATGATCTCAGAGTTCTATGTACAACGTCCTAGCGGTGATCCTGAAGGCCTGGTGCAAAACTCTCAGGTTTATCATGGAGTACTTGTGAAAAAGGGGGGGGGGAGACAAAAAAACAAAAAAACAAAAAAACACACACAGAGGAGCCCTCAGCCAAGAAAGGCACCAACACAGACCTGGTTGGTATGAGTGAAACGTTTGCTAGCTTTTTTACACGTGTGTTCTAATGTAGAATGCAAGTTCTACATTTTGTTTCTACCTGAAAAAAAAAAAAGTTATAGCACATTTAAATCTAAACATATAGTAGCTCCTTCTTTAAGCAGTACTTAAGCATCTCTACGCTTATAAGTGACTCCAAAGGAAACAGTACACACTGAGGAATATGTYTTATAACACCACAAAAGCACTCAGTAGCCTCCTGCTTGAAAAGTGATTGTCAAATTAAGACGCTTCTCATGCTCACGCCGTGTCAGACAAGATAAAGTTTTTTTTAGAGTTAACAGRACTCGATGTTACAGAGATAAGGTGGTCTGTCATATGTTACCTTCAGTGTCTTCTGAATTATTAAATCCCAATTTGATTTGGCCCTTGTTGMCATGAGAGGGTAGGACTTGATAAATACTGCTGTTTTCAAAGTACTCAGGGTTCAAGTGCTTTGCTGATTCAGCAGAGCAGTTTCAGATTTTATAGCAGTCATTTTTTATTGCTTTTCCTATCCGCATATGGCATTAAARAAACATTTTCTCATCTAGGCTCAGAATTATTCTGCAATTTTATGGATAGCCACACAAGGCAGTACTGATGGTTTCTGCAGATATATAGCTACTGTTTGTCAGGTTACAATTTGTTGTAGTCAATCAGCTACAATTCTGCACCGCTTTCCATAGAAAAAGGTAATATGCAATTCAATTATGCAATTTCAAACACTACCAAGATGATGTTGGGGAACTTCAAGAAAATTCAGTTAAAAAGTCTGAACGTATTTTTCAGGAATACAATTCTATTTAACCACTGCTAACTGTCACTTACAACCCCATCAACTGGGAAAATGAAAGTATTTGCTGACAACTTTGGGATTTTAGGTTTTCCCAGGGAGAGAAAATAAATTAAAAAAGGTGCTTTCAAACTAACTAGAAACTATTAAATCCCCCAAACAGATTTCTTGATAGAATGAAATAGAAAGTAACATTGATACATGGTACTTTCTGAAACTGCAAAACRTTTTAAACAGAAGCTATAAGCCTAGATTCTATACCATAATAGAAATTCATTCAAAGAGAAGAAAAAAAAAAAGAAACAAAATAGAAGAGCTATTGTATTTAATTAAATGCATTAACAAAACACCAGAGCATCTGCATACTAATATTTTTTACAACAGTTGAGCTTTGTGTCACTGAATACAGTTATTTGTAAGCAACAAAGAAGGGTTTTTGTGCCCTGAAAGTAGCTTCTCCCAATGCATACGCAGTGAGCTATAAAGTATAAATCTTTTGTGTATGCTCTATTTTAGTACAGAAAGCGTGCATTTAAGTTTTCCTCCAAATTTTCTGCACTGTCTTCTCCAGCTTTTAAAAATGTACAGCAGAGAAACATGGTTCATATTTGAGCTAAGTAATCAAAGTTTTCACATGCGTTTGGAGAAACAGATGATTTTAATAATTCCCGAAGAATACCCAGGACAGGTCATGTGAACATACTTGTTCATTTAGAAACAAATAGTTTGATTTCTTATTGTTAAAGAATGGCCTGTTATGAGTACAGTGCCTGTGATACTGATTCCCTTTCTATTTCTCCTTGCCAGATGAAGCTTTGCTTTGAAAAGGTTACGTAACGCTTTGCCAAGAGAGTTACCCTTCCTGCAGTGCATCAGTCGCTGCCCAGGGGAGAAGAGGGCTTCAGGCATTTTTTTTAAAATCCTCTTGTAAAATGGGTTAATTTTAAGTACAGCAGAACACATTGCTACAGACATTAMCAGAAGGCTATTACTGTGTGTATTTGTCTATTTACAGATAAGTGAATATAGTCATTGGAAGCTGTGCAAGGGAGCCAGGTGCCAAGCAGGGGTTCGGCACTTGCCAGGAGCAGCCGCGCGCGAGGAGCGCTCCCGGGGGCAATGCCACCTTCCCAGTTGCCCTCGTGCAACGCAGCTCTCGAGCCTGTGCACGTCGGTCGCACAGTGAATGAGCCGTTTGTTCCCTGCATCCACAGCAACTCCCCCCAAAAAGGAATAAAGACAGACCAAAGTGTCTGAACAGTTTGTTAATGAGACAAAAATTACGAAAATAATAAAAGTGCTTTTAATCAAGCAGGATTAAAACCAACCACTGTTGCCCTTATGAGCGGTTAGGCCCCATCGATACACTTCTCAAAACCTCTTTGTCCTAGTGCTCGGTTTGACACTACTGGTTTCTTCCTTGAGAAGCCAAATAAAGCTATTACATAAGCCTCAAATATGCTGGGACCATTCAGCCCCCGTGGTTCAAACTGTAATGCCTGTCAAGACTCGTGGAGATCTGTTTTATATAAAGAACAATCTCCGATGGAGATTCCTGGGAAAGAGATGTGCTCCCTTTTGGGTCACTTCTATGATTTTCCCTCCTTCAATGTAAGGAACAGTATTTGTCTCTTACTATTTAACACAATGAATTTCTCCTGTCTTGTCCCTTCTACGCTGAGACAACTGGGTAGTCAAATATAACGCAGTACAGTCTGCATAATTCTGGTGCAACTGAACTTCAGTATGTTACTGAAATGATGACACTAAAATATTAAGACAGACATCTAGGATTTTACACCAACTTACCTGTATTTATTCATCTGAGCAGCAGAAGAATGCACTTGACAGCTAAAAATTGCACAGGCTTAGTAACACCTGAGATTTCAGTATCTTCAGTAAGTTGTAGTAGTGAGCTGTGCATGCAGTGTCATAGCAACAGTCTCCCTTGCAGTACTTTAAGAGGCTGAAAAAAGTACTAGTCTGTAAAATGTGGCTTTTAGTAACGCTCCTAGTTATATCAAGGCATTTGGAAAGAATGAAAGGATAGAAAAAGCAAGTCTATGATCACCACATACGAGCTGCATTTGAGGTTCACTGAGTTCAAACTGCTTTAAGATAACAGTGTTTCTCAACATTTTGTCTTTTCTTTTTAGACAGTTAAGTTTTTTAGAAGGAACTCAAGGAATTACTTAGCAGGAAGGGTAGCATGAAGCACCGAAGGGGGCCCTACTTCAATTGTAGGTTTAGATACTATCATGAAGTCACATAATTTCATTTTTTCCTCCAATATCACACACTTCTCTTCAAACTCTAAAGTTCCTGAGTAGCTGAGACAATGGAGCTTTATGTACGCATGGGAACGAGGAGATTGAACATGAAGCAGTAATTACACACAATGATTGATAAACTATGAAAGCCAGGATCAAATACAAAGCAAGCCAATTCAACCCTTAATTTCCTTGGAAGCAGGATTTAGCTATCTGCTGCTCAGCAGCATCAAGTATCAAAGGCAAGCGTAGCAATAACTCTTTATGCTGTGGACTGGTGTAGGTCATCCGTCAGAAATAACAGGGTCAGTGGTGGCTTCTGGCCAGAGCACAGAGGCAATGGTGCAGAGGAGCGCTGCCCCAGCGTGCAGCAGGAGCACCTGCTGATCCAGCCAACAGGCTTGGAGAAGAGGGAAGGCGAGCAGACCGGTAACTGGTACAGTGTAAGGTTCAGCCATCAAGGCTGCAGATACAGGAGCTACCGATTAAAATCTTTGAGGAGGTTTTACTTCCTCCTGTGAGCACCAATGGAAGCACTATGGTACAATTTAGCTCCAGGTTTTTGACTTCGCTGCAGTAGACTCACAGCAGAAGGGAGGAGTGTCTGTAGCACTCAGGCTTCACTAAATAAATATTTGGGGAGAGGGAGAAAAGAATTGTTATTTGTGTTAAATTTAAGCTGCAAAACTGGATTTATCATTCTCGTTGTTCTAACATACTACAGACAAAAAACTGGCTCTCAGCCTAACTTCRCTAATGTGGTTAGAAGGCAATATGCCATCAGACATTTTATTTCACAGATCTAATTACTGGTTTTGTCTGATGTCTGTCAAATTGTAAAAAAAACAAATTTAAAAAAAAATTTGTTTGGAACAAACTGTGTATTTACAAAACAAACAGTTGGTCATAACTCTCTGACAACAACTAGACCTGATCTRTTGGTGTACTTAGCCATTACTCAAATATTTTCCCATTTCCTAACCAAATGAATGCAGAGAAAAATGCCATTATGCCGCCTTATACAACTTCACATAACTCTTATTTTTAGTCAAGATACCACTTCCATTATCGCCATCTTGCATACGTCCACTTTTAAGAAATAAATTCCATCCAAARGTAAATTTTGAGGATTAAATTTAGTTAGAAACACTTGAAATACTCAGCCTAAGGACAGAAATACATGACTCAAGTCTTTTATAACTCAAGACTTTTTTTTTTTTTTTTAAAGAAACTTTGATACCAATKCCTGCACTGTTTTTAACATGTAGTACTTCTGAATAACGCTTGCAAATTATTTGTTTAGATATTGCATACCTTACAATAAGCTGAATGTATCTTGAATCCTATGTGCAGTCAATACATTTTAATAGTATAGCGTAAGCCTTACATTATTTATGAAGTTCAGCTGGCAAAAGATAGTATCATGCTAGCTGGTTGCATCAGGTCCTCAAATAAAGACCTCTCTATAGTTTCAAAGTAGTTTTGAAGCACCAGAGGAATGCTTGCCTGCACAGGACACTCAGCTTTTCCTATGGACTGGTCAACCTGTAGACCAAACCTCCACAAAAATAAGGAACCATCTGCTAAGTGCAAAATGCCCTCCTCTGACTTTCCTCCCTTACTGTATACATTAGACACTATAAAGCACATGAGGATGTGGACAGACAAGCAAAAAGTGATGAAGGAGCCAATTCTCAATTCCATCAGTCAGTTCTATATTAATCTGATGAAGCGGTGAATAGCAGGTCCAGTTTGGCAGGATTTTCCTTATAATACATACTACTAAATAAATACACRCATATATAATACAAAGCACTAAAAACAGAATAAGGAGAGCAAAAGAAAAGACCTGACCCAGTATAGGTTCATAACTATTTGTATTGCTAACAGAGACTTATTTACTTCCATTGAGCTAAGCTGAATAAAAGACCAAGTTTAGTTCTCTGCTACATCTTGTGTTAACAGAGATCACTGGMGAAGCCTACTGAAAAGAATTTTACTAGTATTGATAAAGACACAACGCATTTTTAGAGCTGACATTTARATTTCATGACTTTGGACATGAGGAATGAAACTTTCATTTAAAATTTCGTAAGGAAAAGCACCTGACAAATGCTGCTTTCCTCTGAGTGCTTGATGGTTTATGGAACAGCAGATTTTARCTGTTCTATGCATACAATATTAAGTCACCTTGGAACCACTGTTCAACTCAAAACTGAGGGATCAAGGATCATCTATTAACCTTCCCTATTATCTAAGTGGTTGCTTTCACACAAAAAAGTTGGGGGGGGAGGAGTCATGGGAGAAGTGAAGTGCCAGTTCACTTTCTATCATGCAAGTACCTATCTGCAGGTATAGCAGGAGAAAAGAGGAACAGTATGTCCATRCTGCTTATGTTCTTACTTTGATGGAAATAAGTACTGGATTCACTCAAGCAAAATAGGAAGCATTATCTATACTGAAAAATATATGGAGTAGAAAGTTGGAATGTAGAAAAAAATCAAATTGCACAGGAGACTGACATTTAGGAATTCTTTCATAAGCTGCCAAGAACAGATATTAATTACAATACTCAAAAAAAAGTGTAGTTCCTCTCATTTTAGTTCTGATATTAATTCRAATTTCAGATCTGCTAAAACCCTGGAACATCTGACATGCTTTGGCATGACTTCGTAACTGGTTGTTTTACTAGCTAAGACACTTAGTAAAATCTTTCTTTAAATCGTTAGCAACCTTCTTTCCAAGGGCCAGTCAATGAAAAACCTACTAGCTGCCRCAGGTGTCTGTCCCTGTTCTGACATGAGAGGGGAAGAAAGCTTCCAACCTCACTCAATAGCTTCTTCTCACTTCCTTAAGCATGAWCATCACTACATAAGAGTGGGCGTGATCACAATCCTGAGATGCACCRTTTTTCAGGACTTCCATCAGCTACATTAAATGTAATTCCCAGAGTTCATGAAGTAAAATYTGAAAAACCTATCTGTGAAGTAGTGTCTCTTGAAGGCTACCAATATAGGAGAGGTGGTCTGCTAGAAACATTCTCTGTTACAACCACTGTTGATCTGCTCAAGAACAATCAAACCCAGCAACTCCATATAGCAAGCTACAAAATAATGAAAAATTGAAAGCTCAGCATTAGAGCAAAAAGGTAAAGAAATAATTAGATAAGACTCACTTACTTCCAAGAAAAGTTAGCTAGGGCAACTACTACCTTCCTGAATCATAGAATCATAGAATCAGTAAGGTTGGAAGGGACCTCTGGAGATCATCTAGTCCARCCTCCCTGCTCAGCAGGGTCACCCAGAGCATGTTAGACAGGGTTGCTTCCAGGCAGGCCTTGAAGATCTCCAGAGAAGGAGACTCCACAACCTCTGTGGGCAACCTGTGCCAGTGCTCYGTCACTCTCGCATTGAAGAAATTCCCCCTCACGGTCAGGCAGAACTTCCTGTGCTTCAATTTCTGCCCATTGCCTCTTGTCCTGTCACACGGGACAACTGAAGAGAGTTTGTCCTCATCCCCTTGACACCCTCCCTTCAGCTACTTGTACACATTGATAAGATCCCCCCTCAGTCTTCTCTTCCCCAGGCTGAAGAGGCCCAGCTCTCGCAGCCGTTCCTCACAGGGCAGGTGCTCCAGCCCTCTGATCATCTTCGTAGCCCTACACTGGACCCTCTTATTTAAGGATAGCTTCTTTATCTCATTTCAATGACTAGTTCCTGTATTTGTAGATAACAAATTGAAGAGGTAAAACAACCAGGACCATCTGTCTAATTTTGTATTGGTTCATTTAAAAATACAAGACTGCCTAAGAGAAAACACAAAAGCCTTCCATATGCTCTAAAACAGAATTACAACAGGCCTGTAAAAACAGGCCTGTTTTTACAGCTTTTGAAACTCTGTTTTAATATTCTGCAAAAACAGAACTTGTATGCAGCTATATCTAATTTTGCTGCTTCTGGTCTTCTAATACAAGTTTCAAGAGTTGAAGGTTTGCAGCTTGGGGACAAGAAAGGACTTTTATATTTTACTTCATCAGATTTATATTTGTTTTCTCTTTCAGAAGAAATGCAATGTTTTTCTGCCAAGTTTTGAACTGCCTCCCTTTCTTCCAGAAATTATGAAAAGTATGTCAAAAGGACATTTTATTTTTAAAGTACTGGCCTACTCTATGCATTGTTTGTACAAAACAGTACCAGTTTGCATGAGCTCTACAGAATCTGCTTAAAATAAATACTCACACTTTTCTTTCAAAACAGCAACAGTTTTTCCAAGGAGATATTTATACACAGACAAACTGTAAACTTATATGCAATGTGTCTCAAATTATGTTATTTTACAGCAAATATCATGAGTCTTGTCTGCTTTTCTAAGTTTGCCTATTTCACTTACAGGGACCAGTATTAAAAGCTGGATGCTGAACATAAATTAGGAGACCGCATACATTTATTCCTTTTATAAACGCCATGTCAAATTATGCATTATAGAGTGGTAAACAATAAGAAATACTAATTTTACAAGTTCATTTGGGCAATCAACAGCTTGATTTTTTTTCTTTCCCCTAAATTCTATGCTAGACTTCACTGCCCTACACAAAGTATTTCAAAATGTAACTGTGAACTATTACATATTACATGAGTTCTGGTATGAGAAATGCATTCCTTAAGTATCGCTCAGCAGTTGGTTGCAGTCAGTGCCCAGACTCTGGGTATTAACAGGAAACGCACATGGTTACTGGGGGCTGAAACATGCTAACATCCCACCACCCACTGCGAGGGGCTGCTCCCTGGGAGCCAGGTTTTAGAACTGCTGGAAGAAAAAGGGCATCATACCATCCCCAAACTTGCACACTCCCCTGCTATTTATGTCTATTAGCATCCTTTATAACCTCTTTTTTCTCCCTGAAGAAACAGCCCTTCACACAGATGCTGAGTTAAAGTAGCAAAACAAGTGAGGGCAGAAGCCACTATGGACACGTTGACAAAAAGAGATCTAAGAAARCTAGTTAGCAATGGGTAACAAACCATATGGATGCTAGCAGTCATCACATACCAGCCATACAAACTGTCCCATAACAGCTGAAACTTAAAACCAGAGGCACAACAGGGGATTCTGATTGTTTGTTTAGTTGGTTAACCAACTTTAAAAGTCACGCTGCCAACCAGATTCCTCATGCAAGGAATTAGCTGGTGGCAAGGAGGGAAGCTGCATACTGTTTGTGGCTCTGCTGAGCTGAATTCCTTCTCCTTCCCGTTTTAACTGTGCATTATAATGCAGGCTATATATATTGCTGAAATTCAGTGGTGCATCTTTGTAAGAAATTACCAGTTACTCCACCTGTAAGAAGCCTCGCAGAAAAGTTTTCTATCCAGACAAATTATCTCTGCCTTTACTTAACGGCACTGAGGACCTATCTCCATGTAAATGAGGCTACCTATTTGAGATTACTTGACACAAACCACAGGAAAAAGAAAACTGTGCTGGGCTTTCTCATTTGCCTCGCGGTTATATGGAAGCGTTGTACGCTCAAGCATACTTGTGTATAGAAACATGCAAGTAAAAACAAACATTCAAAAAGGTTTAAAATATTCTATGTGGGGAAATTAACGACGGTATGAACACTGTAATAAAAATGAAGCCACTTCACTGCAGTAAGCTGCCTTGCACTTTGCATGTTTTCACAGCTGGTCACTTTGTTCTCTCTGCCGTTGATTTGCAAYGAAGAGATGAAACGAAGCCCACACGGTGGCCTACCATTGCAAAAGAATGCAGCAGTGTAGGCCTGGCTTGCAGCCTCTCGCTCTTGTTTTCTAGAAATTCTGGCATTGCCTCCATTTGCTTAGGGTTACAAAGGAGCACACAGAAAACAAGAAAGCCTGTGGTTGAAACCAGTGGGWCTTGCTATGGCAGAAATTTGGAATCTATGAGAAGCATGTGGCAATTCTCCACACAACCCGCAGAGTTTTTTTTTTTAAAAAACTTAAACAAAAGAATTTTATCCACCCACCAATTTCAAAGAAAAATGTTCCTTTGTGTTACAAAAATATATATAGGTTTGTTTTAAGATTAAGTATCTCAGAAAGAATCCTCCCACAGTAAAGTGAGCTGGGGCATCATTGTAACAAAAATAATCTCATGTACTTGAAGTAGAGAAACTAAATCACCTGGTTGAACCATTAGCATTTGTTTCCTTTAAAAATTTTTGACTGACTAGTATTAAACAAAGATTGCTTGATTATTCATCTCTGTCATCGTCATACTGAGCATGAAAAATTGTTAGGCTACAAAACTTGTCCATGTCGGAAAAGAATAAAAGCACGAGTAATGTTGTTGTGCTATTACTTAAATCAAATTTTGCAAACACACTTTTTTTTAAATTTTCCTTAGCAGCTATAGTTTTCTGATAAATAACCAATTTTTGTCAATGCAACTGAATATATAACAATGTATTTAGATTTCTTTTGTAACACCATAAGAAAACAAGGCCTTAAAATGAGCAGAGAACAYATTTTGGTGAAATGGGAGATATAACCAGACTGAGCCAGCTGGTTTAAAGCAAGTCATTCAGAGAATGATGAGCAGCATGAAAAAACAGTTGTAGAATATATACTCATCACCTTGCTTGAAGAAAGTGCTTKATAACATTACTATTTTTTCTTGATCGGAGGTCAAGTCTCTTTGTGGTAAATTATAAATTATAGAATAAAATACAGTTAAACATTAACCAAATAGGATAACTTTAAGAAAAATACCTGGATTAGGACCACATGAAAACCACTTACAGCATGAGGCCTTAAGCCCTTATCCATACAAACAGCTTTAGCCCGAGTAAAACTGTTAATGTGTGTTAAGTTTTCCCAAGACCAACTAACTAAAACTAACTAACAAAACACTTAAAGTATTGCATATGACCTCTTCATAGGTTAAAAAAAGAAAATACACATGCTTCTAGCTCCCCTAAAATACTGCAATAATTTATTGCTTTGGTGGCATCACTTTAAAGTTTAAATTCCAGAAGTGCTTTATATAGAGCAGACCCAGGGAAGTAACCTTATTGCTCTGCTCTACAGAGAATAGCACACGTGTGCTCGGTAGCTATAAATTATTTGCAGAATGCCTTAGTCAGTATGCTTGAAATCTTCCAGCATATTTCAGGTTCACCATGCTGTACCCGTGGTTTTCTGCATTTTCACCATTGATATATTTTAAACTGAAGCTTTAAACAGTAAAACCACTTGGTCCTAGAGAATCACAGTCGCTATGAAATCGCACTGCAGGGAGCTGCTTCATCCCATAGTCTGTAGAAGACTTTACTCCTGAAAAGTCCAAGAGACACTGTGGTGCCACAAATGAAACTCAGATTATGAAATACTTATTTGCTAGTATTTCTGTAAATATTTGAAATGAGGCATAAAGCAGCCTGTAGTCCAGTTTATATTGTGTTAGACCCTTGCTCACACAAAGCAAAAGGAAAGTTCCAGCTATATGGAGGTTGCCAAAAAAAAAATACTCAGCATCTTTTAAAAGCCAAAAAGGGACTGTAGAGATGTTCAGAATTGCAATTTAGACAATTCCTCAACTGTTAGACAGTGTATTGGTCTCACATTATCTTCACTTTGGAATCAAATTTTCACCTTGTGTCTGCGTTGGCAAGATCGAGGAGTAAAAGCAAGCAGGATTTTTTTCCAATTCCATACAGTTCGCTTTTGAAAAGTCATTAAACACCATAGAACTAGGTATTCACATCCTGGAAACCAATGGACTATGAAAAGTAGAAGTCTAAGAAGATTTATTCTCTTAAATTTTAAACTTTGCTTTTCCTTCCTCTACTTAAAACACTATCGTCAAAGTGATGATAAATCCATCATCCACAATAAGCTCTCTCCTGGCCCGCTGTCCCTCCTCGGCAGGGCCCCACGCATTCCTGCAGCTCTCTATCATCAACGTAGCCAACTCTCAGCTCCTGCTAAGTCCTGAAAAACTCCTCCTCCTGCTTAAACGATAAGCAGTTAACTCCGAATTTTGAAAATACAATAAACATTTCACAGATGCATTACTTTCAGGATATTCAGTGTTTCAGTTTTTAGTTTTTGGCAGCTTGACAATGTTTACTCAGTACCAGTTTTTTAAATATATTCCTATTATTGGGCTTTGAGAGGACAACCGTGAAAATGATCATCCTGAGCTTTGAAGATAAACACAAAAGCCAGGTTATTCAGTTGACAGACAAATTCCACATGCTGTTTCCAAAGTCACATCCCAAACCCCCCAACACCTGAGTGAGTTTATGACAAGGGCGTTGCCAGAGCACATAATCCCTTGGCCTGCWTTTGGTCTTACAGTTGAAAAATCCTTCTCCTGATATTGGGACAGGGAACACAGCACCCGAGGACCTTGCATCCTACTCAGTACTGTGAAGCAAAGGAACTGCATTTTTGCCTCATGCTCAATCCTGCTTGTCTAAATGGCTTTGTTTGGAAGCTGCATAATGAAGTACGTCAGCACAGATCTAGAAACAGAGCTTATTTAACTGCTACAGCAGAATAAGCAGAGGGTATGAAAATACTGTAAAATATATAATTAACAGAGGGCATTTTTAAAATACCAGAACAGTTCTAAGGCTTTCACATGTTTATAACCTGCGCGCGCGCGCACACGCACACACACACACACACACACACACAAAAAAAAAGAGGTAGTTTGGATCATATAACAGTGGTAAATTATTCTGAGCTTTCTTACCATTTTTTAAGTTCAGTATAAAAATTTTCTTCAGTTACAAAATTTAGTATCCACAGAAACATTTTTCAGAAGGAAATTCTAATATATGCTTGAACAACTGATACTAGATTTCACCATCTGCCTGCCTRGGAAAAAGATACATTAGAAGGAAACACTATCTCCAGAATTTATCATAGGGTTTACAGCAGGCAATATCTTCGTTAAAAGAGCCTCAAGTGCAGTCCTAAAACCAGAATAAAGAATACTTGAAACCAAGCAGGAAGTTCCATCAAATGCAACAACGAATACAAAGGGCTAAAACAGTCTGAGCCAACTGAATTGGCACAGGGTCTTGCACCAGAATTCTTCCACAGAAAGAATCTAAAATAGTGGCAGACAGCTGGGAATGAAATATTTGAAAGAAAAATACCACAGGGATGAGCATGTCTTTTGATGACTGAAAGGTTAAAGAGAAACATGAACTCAAGTTTAGAGCTAAATACTAATGAACTTGTTTATCCTTCAAGCAATTCTGCRCATCCGCAAGGGAATCAAGAAACAGGCTACAAAAGGTAGCATGGAAATACTACTGAATTGAYGGTGAGCCACAGAATCCACAGTATGAATTTAAGTCTTCCCACCTTGAAAGGAAATACAGCATTTGTTTTTCAAATTTGTCACACCATCCTGCTGCTCATCCATATCAAACAGCCTCTCCCTCTTCTGCCCTCCCACATCAGTTGCCTGCCCTTCCTCCCACCTACTCTTCGCTACACTCTGGGTCGAAAGCTGCTGTCCGAACCTCTCTGCCATGCAGTCTATCCTGCTTCCACAAACCCATCTACACAAAAATCCTCACCAAACTGCTGGAGGCTTTGGCAGACTTCTGGAAAGAAACTCCAAATTCGTCTACAAAACATGRTTGCAAAGCCCACCTGCTCAGTTCCAGTCACAGCTGGCAATAGCTGGTACAAGTTCATATTCACTTTTACCTCAAGACATACTCACTTTTAACTCAATAACAGTTACAGAGTAAAATGCTGCCTCTTTGAACTTTTACTGTCAAATGCTTTAAAAACCATGTGTACCTTAGGTACTAGAAGTTACCAAGGCATATCTACATTCAACAGATTCCCATTTTGAAAATACCACATGTTTTTTTCCAGTTTCTCAAACCCTTCTGCTCTGGATTAACAACCTCTCTCTATATTAAGTCAAAGCCTTTACAGTCATTTCACCTAAGGTTTTCCAGTAATATCCCATCACCCCTCTACAGTCACCTTCTAACAGATGTCTCACCAACTCTTAACTCTATGATACTATGATTGCTACCAGTTGGTAGCGCAGATTGATCACATTTTGAAACTGTCTTTTCTGCACTGCAAGAAGAAATAGCTCATTTCTCATCCTTTCCAGAGCAGTTTAAGTGGCTGCACCAATACAACATGAAGATCATACAGTGATGCTTCCTCCATGTCTGCTCCTCTGGTAGTGCATCAAGGGAAAACAAAGCCTTTCTACATTGCCAGGGGTAGCAAAATCAAAGTAGAGCTCTAAAAGTAGTACCAAATACTAGTACCATTTGCACAGTGTGGTATCTCAAAGTTCTGGAAGGYATACATACTTACATGAGCTTTTCTAGACCAAGAACAAATTTGCTCAGCCCATGCATCAATTCGAAGTCATCTTGTCTGGCATGCTCTTTAGGCCAACTGAAAGCTGTACAGCTTCTCTAAGCCATCAGATAAGAGTTTCAGTTTGAAGAGCTCCTGACAATTAGCTGAAGTTAGYAGTTGTTAATGTGGCCATCTGCAAGCAAAATAAAATGCAGACAAGCTCCATGTCAAACTACATGCTTAACCTGGACAAAAGTGGTGGTGCATGGACCACTGCCAGTTCTTCTCAGGTTAATTTTCAGCACACAGACAGGCAATAACTAACTCTAGCATGTGACACATCTCTTTTACGCTGTAAACCCTATCAGCAAAGACAGCATACTTGGATATCAGACTTTTTGTATTAYATTTATATTTACTTTTTGCATGCTAACTGAGAACATAAAAATAAAAATTCTCTACATATCTCACCTTGCCCTCCCTTCCTGTCATGCTATTTTTGCTTATTTCAAGGTCTTCTGTTGTCARCTCTGCTTGTGGAAATACCACCCATATTTCACTGTACAATAGTGCTTTATCCTGATACCAAACTTTTTTTCCACACACATGTAGATAATGTCCAATCTCTTCTCACACACACCAACATCCTGCAGACCAACTTAGTAATAACACATGCTATAGGCTGTCACAAACCAATCCTTCTACTAATCTTTCAGTGAGGTTCTTTTATCTGGTGACTGTTCTGCCTAAAACATCTAAAATAAAATCTTCCACAAACATCTGTTTGCTGAATTCCCATAAGTACAAGCAAAAGRAAATCTTGATTTAATAAAATCAAATTAATAGATCTGATTCCTTCCTGCAAGCTGACAATTGCTATCAAATAAATAGTAAATATTTTTTAGATAAAARTTACAATAAGAAAACTCACATCTATGCTATTCCTCCTTTCTATAACATTATACCTTTCTGCCTCCAAGAAGTCCTAAAAGTTTCCAGTTGCCAGTTTATTTTCTTCCAGGTTATCTTTCAGTTTATTTTGTCTTTGAAAGAAATATTTTTTTAGGGTCTTAATCCTGTTTTAACTCTCCCTAGAACGCACAGAGAACAGCTTCCAGTTATACATACATGTACTAAAACCAGSCACGGCATATTTAATACCAAGAAAAGCAGAAACATTTTTATTGTGGTAAAAGGCAATGGTGGTAGTGTCAATYACCATCCCTATTGATGCAGCCAGAAAAGTCTGTTAAACTAAGGAAAAATGAAATTCTCCGTGGAATCATTACAGCACATTCACATGGAAACATTTTGTTTAAATCAGTCACACTAGGAGAAATAAAGCAAATCTCAGGGAAAACCTGAATCCTGTAATTCGGGACTCAAAATTCTCAGGTSATGGAAAGACAAGGTAGCGGCGCCTCGGAGCACATCCAGGGAGCCCAAAGAGGGCTGRGTACTGTGGGAGTACCGGCCTTCCTTTGATAAAAAGCTATCAAAATTATGCAACTCATCAGATAACTGAAGATTAACATTTAGATATGAGATAGATGACATATACCTAGCATTTCTGTTGAATTTTAGCTAAAGTTGTATGATACAGCATGCTCCTAATCAGAAAATATCCAGGACATTATTAGGAAATCCGAAAGCTGTATAAGTAAACGTGTGGACACACAAACAAAGTTCATTCCTTCCTTAGAGCTATCTATAAGAACAGGCTTTCAGATTCCTGCATATTTTAGTATCTAATCTCAGCTGTCTAAAGTCTTTAGAAGCTCCATCCCACTCTTCACCATTACAAACCACATTATACTACATCTATTAATAATCTTGTTCTCATGAGCTGTACACAGGAGGCCATGCTAGACATAYCTTTTATCACTGATACTAGACTATAAAAAACAAGAGTTTTTTTTTTAAAAAACATTTTAACATTTTTCTTCCCTATTGAACTCTTGTGAGCTGTACCATAGTTCTAAATGTGACTCAATGCTATATGAAGAACAATGGTGACAAACTGTATAAAACAGCGGCAGTGATCGATGGTACTTTACACAATATCTGCTTTTCAGTAGCAGCATTCTAAGAGTGAAAAACTGCTCACACAGTACCAAGCCTTGTACCAGTTCGTGGGAGTTACCGCTATTAAAAAAAAGAGAGGGAAAAGAATCCACAAACTTAATTTATTTTGCTATTTGAGTATGTGTAAAATCACTTTTTATGGGATGTAAAAATATGTTCCAYCTAAAGAGATACTAGTTTTGAAGACTAAAATGGTAAACAGTAAGACAGAACTGCACATTATCTGATTAAAAAAAAAGAACTGTTATGTACACTTTTTTACAAAGTGCAAATTAGGTATGTCCCTCCCAGTCCCCCCAGGAAGCACAAGAATGAGGAAACCCACCACTTCTGGAAGACTTTGTGGGGAGCCTACCAGCGGTTCTCCGGGTGCCCCCAGAAGGAGCATCGCTGAGCAGCGTGCGCATGCAAACGGAGCCCACGCGCCCCGCATCCCCAGGTACCCTGGGGGAACGTGCAGCCCCGTGAAGACGGGGGCACCTCGCCTGCCTCCCGCCGGCAGGGCTTGCTCGGCGCACGCTCCAGCCCAGCGGACRGGCCGCGGGCAGCACCGCGCTGTCTCGTGGCGCGCAAAGCCCGCTCGCCCCTGGAAGCGCCTCGGTGCTGTGTTAACYCTGGGCACACGGCTTTCAGGTGCCAACTATCCAGGTAAAGCAGCCTGCCAAAGACCGAACAACCAACGGCTCTAAACCATGCTCTACCTGTGTACACATGGCAARAAATGCATGTGCGTGTCTGCAACAGGTGTGCAAAAGCACAAGCCTCCGTGCAAGCCTCTGCACATTACTGAAATGAGCAGAGATAACTATTTTTGCCTCCGTTTTTACAGGCAGAAGCTTTCATTTTTCTGCATCGCGGGAAACCACGCAGGCAACTCATGTATAGAATGCTCTGTAGAGAGAAAATGACTGTATTAGTGTTACCTCTGAAAATAAAAGGTCAGTTGTTTTGCAGGTAAATGCTTTATGAACATTTCTGTATCCATAAATTGCAACCAYTTGACAAAATAAGAAGTTTTCCCTATTCAGAGAGTTAAACTTGCCTTGTTTGTGTCCATACTATTCCCCAGCAGGTTATCTACTATCCTTTGAGAAAACGTAAATGTAAAAAAAATCCTGAAATCTATTTTATAAAGCCCTTGCAATTTGATTCAGTTTCTCAATTTTGTAGGTAGCCCATAGTAGCAGGTAGCCCAATGGACTTTAGTTACCCTGAGAAACTAGGATAACTAGCTCTGCCAAAAGGGTGCCACAGSTTTGAGGCTCAGCATACTGGAGTGGGCAGCAAGAAAACTGCCTGCATACCACCAGATCTGTGCTCGTGGTATACAGACTGTCTCAATTTTTTCCCCCCACAGAAAGCCCAAACTACAGGAAATCAAAAGATGATGGCTGACAGTTGACAGAGGACAAAGAGCAAACAAAAGATATGACAAATAAAAGCAGCCAACTCTAGCTTCAGTAACCGAGAGGAGCAGTTTGAAAACCCATGAGCCAAGGCTATCTTTGCCAGGCTCCTGCACGCTGTAACCTGGGACAAGGCTGCCGGGAAGCAGCTCGGCTGCGAGGGAGCACAGCGAGAAGCCTCCAGGGCTCAGCAGCCTGGGGTGCTTCTTTCAGCACTGTGGGGCTGCCCGTGCCCAGCCTGGTGCCTCGCTGGCCCTGGCCTGGCCCCGTCAAGTTGCCCCACTGCCACAAACTGCTCTGGCGATGCTGGGTAACTCTAGRGCTGTGCCTCTCCCCAGCGAGGCCCCTGTCCTGCAGTCACCCGTGGTCCCTTCTCACCGTCTCTGGCTGAGCAGGTCATTTCTGCTGTTCCCTGACAGTCTTCAAGCATCAAAACTCAGAAAGCAAATGCATTTATTTTGGAGTCCTAATTTGTTATCTTTGGCCTTCAACTGCTGCTGAAAGAAAACTGATCAGTCTTCAATCTGTGGAACATAAAAAAATGCAGAATTCTGTGCTGCTTCCATCTGCAATGTCAACTTATGCAGAATTGCCTCCAGTATATAATAAACTATCCTAATTACATAAATAAAATATGAGTGCCTTGGGGGAGGGGTTCARCCTTCAGGATCTCCCCCATCTAGCAGCAAAGCAGCCCCCTGGGGACGTAGTATTGTCTCAGAAATGRAAGCAAGAGAAAGCAATCACATCCTGATTAACAAAACAGGATATTTTCTTTTTACAAAAGCCAAGTAGTCCACAATTAGGACAGAAACTTGCAATTGCAAAAGCCTAGTGCTCTCAGTGCTCGCGTTTCAGAAAGTGTCATAAAGAGGCATTTACTGAAACAAACTCCCTCCTCCCTGCCCACACCTCCTCTTGACAATCCTCTTTGTGACATTAAATAAGACAGGCCCATCAAGCAACAAAGAAATTAGGAAAGACCTAATATTTGGAATAGAAGAACATCCACCCAGTTTCTGAACTGAGAGATTTGCTACACTGACAATGAAAATATTGTCTGTGTGCCTGAAAGGAATAAAATTATGGGCCATATTCTTTACAGCTAGCTGGTACAACTTGGTTGAAATCAGTAATTGCCAAACTATTCTCTAATTCCTACTGATGGTATGAAGTGGTGTGTTGCACTCCATATAGAAAATGAGAAAAAGGTACAAGATAATTTGATTTGGAACTGTACTACACCATTATGTTGGCAACTGCTTTTTTAATACAAATCTAATTTATGATTTGTTACAGTTTGACTAGATGATTGCAAGTTGAAGTCATGCTGGTTACATTTTTTTCCCCTGCTTCACTGACAGGTCTGCTACACTTCAGAAAAGGCTTCAAGTCTCTTGATTACAGTAGAAGTGCAGAGAGGGTATTCTCCATTTAACTAATGCATTACTTCTGCAGTCCTTTAAAGTTGTAAGGGGCTGCCTAAGCGCTAGCTACCATCATTATCATAATTAACCAACAGAAAAAYTGCACGATCTTTAGCCAGTGTTTTGCTTGCACTGTGGTACAGATCTTACTTCCTTTAAAATTATTTTGACTGGATTACAAGTCACTTGCCCTCATTCTAGTGGTGGGATCTAAGACATCCAGGCAGTTAATATAATAAAATTGGATAGATGTATAAAAACAACCACAAATCTCAACAAACTTTTTTCAAATTTTCTGTAAAAAAAAAAAATTGCATCTGTACAGCTGCAAGACAAGGTAGACCCATGAGATCTCAGATAAACATAAYTTACTAGTTTTTGCATAAAATAAGGAGCCTTTTGTCACCACTATTCTGCATGCACACACGCACAAATCTGATGTAATTAGCAAACCCCAGCCCACCGCTGCTTGAAGAAAGGCAATTCCCTTAAACAAGCTCTGAGCCAATGCACACAAGTCAGCAAAATGCAAGAGTGGATGTATTCGATGCAAAGGCAACACAGGCTGATCAGTGCACCAAGTTACGTGCTGCTAGTGAAGCTGCTCACAGCAGGGATGCACTGCCCCTGTAACACTATCTACATTAACATAGTATTAATAACTCAGGAATACCTGAAGCACTAAGTCTGCAAACAGCTACTTATCTAGTTCAAATATGCCTTGAATTGTAGTCAGAGAAGTATTCTAACTGACAAAGAAAYATAGATAAAAGCTCAGTGATTGGAGAAAGGAAATTTATCCAAAAGAGACTGACTTTGCATGCTTTGTTACAGCAACTGATACACAGCAAAAAGCTCTGCTTTTGAAGAAATAATGTTCAGTGAACACCATCACACTTGAATGCTGACTGAAGAGATGCCAGTGATGCCAGCAATTCCAGAGAAAGAGCTACAGCAGTGTCYTTTCCTCTACAGAAAACCGTTTACCYTAAATGATTTGTAAAAAGCCTTAAAAAATGCATAAGAGTGAAACCTGACCAAGCAGATATCRGGGACTACTTGCTTCACCTATAGAATAGGAATTGCTTAGTATCATGACTGAGAATCAAGGTGATACACAGTGGGGAAAGAGCAGTCGTATTTTCCAAGCAGTCTTAATCTTTCCTAGATCTATTATACACAAACTCTAAACTGACCAAGAGCAGTAA
>NW_028187055.1:602645-680355 GCF_003343005.1 Rhea americana | reverse complement strand
AATAACCTGACTGGAAAAAAAGAAAATTCTTTTTCTTTTTTGATGTATTCAGATTCTGAAGCTGGGCCCATACTATTTGGCAGGAAGCATGCTCTAAAGTCCTCATTACCCAGCCTGCAAATTCAGATTTCTCTGWCATGAAAACAAGGACAATCAGTTTGGAGAAGAGGGAAGAGACTGTGTGCACATGCCTTCAGGGAGAAGCCAGGGCACAGATTCCCTTCCCCCACCAAAAGTTGGAAGATGTTCTTGAGGTCTTGCAGTTTAGCAAAATCATTTGTATCTGGTGATTCCTCAACCGTGAAAGAGGAAAGAAACATCTGTGTTTTTAATGGTGTACATATAAAATAAATCACTAAACTAAGAATTTCAAAGCATAGGAATAAACCTTTAGGTTACTGCATCAGTTATGTGCCTGATCAGCCAACTTTTCCATGCTGTTTAGGATGTGAACACTCTGGTATTGTATCTGTCAGAAACAAGTAGTCAGACAGGAATCAGAAGTTAAAGCCTTCCACCCCTGGTCACAGGCAGCATGAGAGATGCATATCACGAATTTCAGACCAAGATGAGGCTGTGGAAGAAGRAGATGCCTTGTTTACCCACCAAAAGAAATCCATTCTCTGTACCTGYAATATTCCTTCGTCTCCCCTCTCTTCCTGCCCCATGTACCCACAACAAAATCGTGTCTTTTCACTCTCAAACTGCCGTATGCCTGTTTTCAGCCTAACACTAAGTGGTGCAATCTAAACGATGAGATTTCTCCAAAAATGAAATTTATTTTTCTTTTTTAATTGTGCAGTTACTGCCTTAAAACTCCTCACTCTATGGAGATAACTTTTGTATGATTCATCATCAAAGGCAAACATCCATAATTATTAGCAAGTAAAGTTCTCTTTCAGCCTAGTCACTGGTATCCCAGGTTGTTCTGGCAAAAAAGTCAAACAGAAATTAAAAACAAACAAGCCAAACACCTAATCACTCCACCATGAAAAAGGCTTTGTTTGAAATAGGTTGTATGGATGAGTTGGCAGTAAATGGCAGTAAAGCAGAGGCTGTTATATTCTGCTTTTGGACTATTGCTAACTTAATCAGTCATTTCAAACAGATTACAGYGTGCTCAAAAAGTGGCAGCAAAGAGCAAATGAGAAACTGCATGTTACAGACAGCTGCGCCTAAGACGATGCGTGTGTTCAGCCACCACGCTTGGCTGTCCCAGCTATCGTTCTTACAAAACATCATACAGCCACTGGCATTATTACCAGCAAAACAGGAAAAATTCAGTGGCATCAGAATTTCATCATTCATGTTAGAGCTCATACACGGTCCAGCATCAGTCACTCTGCCCTTCAAAAAAACCCTACACAGACTCCTAAATGTCACATCTTATTTCACATCTCAGAACTTCCAGAATCTGTTACTGACATAGCRTTCAACACTAATGCTCATGAGAATCAGATTTTTCTAGTCTTGCCCTTCCATTTACAATTTTGTTTTTGAGATTGAGCTACAGAAGTATAAACTCTCTAGGATATTCTGTAAACCTCACTCTGTGTTTATATGTCCTTAATTATTTACAATATACACAGATTATGAYTTTTAAAATAATTTTTCCAGCAAATTAAAAAGTTCCCTTTGGGTCTTTCAGGAAAACACCCACAACACTGTAATTGCCCGCTTAACAATTTTGAATCAGTGTTTTTCGTATTGTATCAGTTTCATGTTCTACCAGATAGGGTAACAAGTTGTTAATTTATCATAYATTCTCACCTATTTTATTTAAACTTCAAATTTGAAGCAAGATACTAACCATCCAGGGGACTCAATATATATTAAATAAAATAGAAAAGAAAAAAGATTAGCAAGTAGACTCRGACACTAGAACTACTTATTTATATACTGAAAATCTTGCAGCAGGACCCTAAGAACACTGGCWGTGTTAAATATCTATCATAAGAGAATCAAAACCAGTACAACTTTCTCACGGCTCTCCCCGTTTTTCTGTGGGATCACAGTTCTGCAGCTTTTTGTTGGAACATATCCAAAGATAAATTGCTACCRGGTTTAGACTCACTACCGGACATGTTCTACTCTACCAGGAGAAAACAAGGYTGAGAAGTGTGAAACGTGTGCAGCTACCTCAGCACAGACCATAAGGCAYAGCACGCGATAGCCTCTTCAGCGTGTATGCTTAGTGAAATTCATTAATGTAAGTGCAAAACTTGCTTACTGAATCTAAAATTTCTCCCAGTCAAAACCTGAAAACTCAGTGTCCGAGGAACTTTTATATAGGCCTGTAAGTTGAATAAATGTAAAGTTGAAGGACAGGAGAGAACAGAACATACAACATATTTGATATAAATAATATCAAATCAAATCAATTATCAAACTGATAAGCCCCCATCTGCAGCCTCTGGCACTCTAATGATGCCAAATTTAACAATCTCTGGATTTCCTCATTATGAACAGCTCAAAGTCAATCATCAGTCTCTTTTACTGGGATGTACTGGAAGAAGTGGAACATTAGTAGAATGTTCTACAGCATCAATGATGTCTATGTGAATGTATCTTCCATTAATATAGACATCTTTAAAATAAAGTAATACAGAGATTTGCAGTAAAACTTTAAAGTTAGGTAGAGTAATCCAGGCCAGAGTATAGTAAAATGCCAAATTTTGCAAGATGGTTTCTCACCTCAGAATACAGACTGGAATGCTGAATACACTTTGTTACAGGGCAGCAGAAAGGGAATAACCAAGTATAAAAATATCTGTAGCTCAAAATCGATTTTAAATGCTTGACATCATGCACTATCAATATAAAAATGGACTTAATTTTCACCTTCACAGACACAAACCTACTGATCCCCCACTGCAAGAATCTCTGCTTTAATCAAATCTAGAGTTTAATTTTAAGCAGTAATAAAATAACACAGGACATTCACAGCAGTTTCTTGAGCATGAAGAAAGATTTAACCTTTATGCAGTGGAACAAAGTTCTTGTTAAGCTGACTGGCTCATTAGAGTGCAGTCTAAAAATGTCTCAATCCACACAGAAATCACTTTCAGACATAAAAAGCTGCAAGCACATCTCAGCCTGGTTCTGTCGAATTTAACAGCACTGAACGATTCTGAAGTAGAGCAGGACACAACASAGGCTTCCCTCAGGTAACAGCTGATACCGGATTCTTCTGCACTAGCATGAGCAGAAGGACTGACAACAAACAAGATGCTTTAGAATTACTAACAGAGAAAAAAAAATCTCTCAAAGTACTAGTATCAACAGGAAGAGCTAATGGGGACAGATTCCTGTCATAGTAAGTAGGTCATATAGAAAATCCAGGGCTAATACTGAAATTCATTCTCTGTCCCAAAAATGGATGAGAAATCTGAAGTACATATAAATAATATAGAAACAAAAGTAGAAAGACACTTCTTGGTCCATAGAAGTCAAGCTGGCAGCATTGATCCAATTAGGATGAATGGTGAGAGGGAGGGAGAGAGAAAAAGCCTGTAAAACACGACAAGGAATATCGATACTAAATTGAGGTCCATACCAATGGCCCACAAGCTACAGACAGATGTATAAGATAGTCTGTTCAAATACACAGCTGAATTCTCTACAGATTATTCATTAAATGCAAAGCAATCTTTGACTCATTACATTTCAGACAATTACCTAGAAAAGCTCAAAATTAAACAAGCAATGTTTTGAATTTCTTTAGTCTTTGGCTCGTCCAGACACTGCTTCAACAGACTTTTACTCAGCAAAGAAAGAAGGATATGAAGGTATTATTTTTAAGTTTACAAGTGTGACGTTCTATGTACTACCTCCAGTGCTGTGCACTGTGTGTATGAACACCAGTTAGGATATGTCATCCTTCATCCAGTTGTCCAACAAACAGATATCTTTGTGTGCACACAAAAAATAATAAAATATGGACATTACTATTAGTTTTCAGATTCAAAGAAAAAATATCCAAAAGTGAACTAACATTTTGTTCAAGTTCTCAGATTAGTTAATTACTTTGCCCTGTGAATACACACACTCAACCATAGGCCAAGTGGTCTGTTAACATGCTGAGGAGAAAGGTAAGTCGGTATTGCTTTCTTTAAGCTTCAGCTTTTTAGAGATGTCRTGTATTGCTAAAATCACTTAATAAAACTTCTTTCAGGAAGACATATTAAGTCTCAATTCGACATTGTAATTTCAATAAGAGAACAGTCATGATGGCTCCGAGTAGCCCCATGGTAGGAGGAAGGAGGCTGGCRTGAGTTTTATGAACGGGTTTTACGTGGTTTTAAATGTTACAAGTCTTACCACCTCACAACATTAGTCTCCATTCACCCTCCTCTGTGACAGTACTAACTATTAACCCAGRTCAGCTCAACAGAATTAATCTGTGCAAGCCTGGAATATTCACTGCTACGTGGCTTGCAGGAACTCACATGCAGGATACATCCCATACATTCTTTTGGTTTATTACAAATAAGGAAAAGACTTTCTTTTTTAAAATCAAGAAAGAAAATTCTAATTAATCTAAAAATTGATGCGTGACACACGGACTTTATGCAATGTTCAGTGACGAGAGACAGAGAGATGGCTAATCTACTAAGTATGGTTGTCGTAACATCCAGCTTAGTAAWCAAAAAGCTTGCTAGAAGAGAATTTCAGGGGTTTGTACGTGGCGAAGAGTTATAGCTGCTAGAAAGCAGCAGAGACAGATCTGACTCCAGTAGTAAAAGGAGTACATGAAGTAAAGAGAGAAAGAGAGTAATGAAGAAAAGGAAAGAAGCAACCAGGCAGTCAGATACAAATGCAGCAAAAGGTTAGGTGGGGGAAAGGGAGCAATAGGTGAGAAGAAAATACAGGCAGAGAAGTGCTGCGAAAAGACCAGCGGTAAGTGAAAGTGGACAACAGCAGTCAAATAGGACAGTCACACACTGGGAATAAATGGTAGTAAACAGGAAGAACAGCCACTTGGAGAAACAGCCTAGAGCATATAAAAAGAACAGTTGGTGGTACAGAGCCTATTTACTGCAGGAGGATTTTTAAACTGGTTAATGCAAAGCTGGCAGGCCAGAACTAGGATTGAAAGGCACAAGCCTCAGGCAGCCAGCAGGTGCCAGGTTTGCAAAAAAACATGGGTTAATATAAACATAAAAAATAAAGAGATCTGAAATGYTTATTTATGCTGCAGCCTATTTCACAAATATCAGGGATTTGACAACAGATTAGGCTGCCTTCCTTGACTGCTGAAGTGGTTTAATTTGAGATCGTAACAACAAGGTAATACACAAACTCTGACTTCTTCCTCCGAAAGAAATTGTGGCAACCAGCGATGCCATTGTGCTTTGTTSTTGCATAATTGTTAAAGAAATGCTTTCCGACGCCCTGTGAGAGGGGGTACTATCTCGAAAGCTCAAAGGGATTGTTCATTTGATCACTAAGCGTAGTGTTTTTCTAACCACTCATGCACTCAGAGAATGCCTCTATTCTCATGTTCCCTGAGAGTTGAGATCATCTGAGATATGCTGGCTATCAAATAAAAAGGCTGAGGTAGAACTCATGGCAGGACATTTTTAGTGAAGGATTTTCACAGACCTGGAATTTATCATCTTCTGCATTTTCTGATGAAAGCTGAATTTGCTGACTGCCAGGCTAACTTAGAAGGTGCAAGTGTACAAAGCAAGCCTTTCCTTAAGGATTTTGAGTTGAATAGTTTTGGGTGTAGCAGCTTACAGTGAAGTCGTTTTAAAAGTGACAAAAATAGATACAGATATGTTTTAAAAATCTCAGATACATGTCTCTCTCCCCWAAGTCACAAGCAGAAACCTGAAAGCGCATTCAATCCAAAGCTCTTAATACAAGTAGATACTTAACAACAAATGACCAAACTCCCTCCCCACCCCCCACCAAACCTCTCCAAAACCCTCCAAACAACATGGAAAAGTCTCATGCTCAGAAACCAGGCTCTAGGCTATGAAGCTGTACACATAGTTAATGCAATTAATAAACAACAAGGTTACTCCATGCTGCCCTGTCCTATCTTCTCCAAAGAATTTATACAAGCTTTCATTTCTTATCTTTTAAAATTTGTTTTACAATATTCCATTCTTYAAGTCACTGAGGTAGTCTTATGATATATTTTTAATGATTCTTGAATTGTTTTGTTAGAAGCATCAAATTACTTAGCAGAAATCTCTAAAATGAAGTGCTCAGGCTCTTATCCTTACATGTGTTAATAAAAGCCCTTTGATTCATGCCACTTTAGCACAAATAGCARACAGGCAAGAACTCAAACCAATACTAATGTGCTAAAATCACATCAGAAGACTGATGCATAAGAAAAGATTTAGGTTATCTCCACTGTTTCTGCATTACCGTTTTTTTGAATTAACACTGAAAAAAAAATACACTCCACTATGAATTAAACAGGTATTTCTGCAGTGCAAGAAAGAGACATAAACACGTCTTACAAAATCCCCCAGTCTGARTGCTCCTTTTTCCCCCTCTGTGGGAAACATGGCTTATTTTCTGAGTTTTCTGTATGAACAATATATTTTAAATAAATGGATTACTGAAATCATGGCATTTTAAGGAGATTTGCCGGACTTCAAAAAACTTACACTTCATATAAATAACCTATGCTTTTCAGAAAGACGTGATCTTAGAAGTTCTGCAGTCAAGAAATGTGAAGATGTTTCACTTGGGAAAATACTATTTTGTACAGACTCCTTCTCTCTTAAAAYTATAGGTAAAACAAAATTACACATTTCAGAAATCTTATGTTGAACATTCTGATTGATAACCTTTGTATGAAGCCCCCTTTTTAATCCTTAATTTAAAAAATAGAGAGCCATAAAAAGTAAACAGAAAATCCTTAAAAAAAAAAATCAAAATTTTCTCTACTTTTTCAGTATTAAAAAGTCTGTTAAATTAAAGGGGTTATATTTTTATTTAAAACAGAACAGCTGAACTGCAAATACGGCACTTAAAGTATAAGCCTTTATGTTGCAGTGGTACATCATAACCATGCCAATACAAACAGATTAATATAATTGTGGAGAAAATGCTTTAATTTTTTTAACTCCCTATGTCCAACTTGCTGCTGTTCAGTTTGTGTATGAAYGAAAACATAGGCTTTTCCTCCCACAGTTCACTTCTGATGAAGAACATGGTTAYAATGCTCTGAAAAACACTGTGAGCTGACTAGAAAAGTCAGATATTTGTAGATGTCATTAGTGATTTATTAGAAAAAGGTCAGGAGTCATGATGACKAGCCAAACTAATGCGTAATTTTGAGTAACATGCTGATTTCAATTCATTCACTTCAGTCTTTTTTTGAAGAGGCAGCTCTGCATGCCTTCTTTTTGTTATTGTCTTTTTTATTGGCATCTTGAAAATAACTCACAAGAACGTTCAGACCCAGAAATCACATAATAGGTGCCTTAACTTAAGGCACTGAAGCAGAGCTAAAACGGGTCCTTTTAACATGGGAATCAAGAAAATACATTAAAAAGGCCACTTATTTTCACAGTAGGTTATTTGTAATTAGCACATACATTAAAAAAATGTGTGTGGGAGAAAAATAATTCAGAAAATAAAGACATTTTTCACCCCCTACAATTATTTAGAACTGGAAGAGAAATCACAAGTTGATATAAAAAGACTTCTGATCAAAAGTGCAGGGAAAAAAATAATTCAAATGTTTACCTTCAGGTAAACTGGTAAAACTATACCAGTACAGGTATAATGCTGTAGCTGTAACTTTGTCCAGAATAAAACCAGCATGTACAGACAGTGCTAAAAGAGCACAGGTCTAACCAGGGTAATTGCACTGTAGTGATTCAGCTACTGTGTTTCCAGAGCTAGAACAAGCTTTATATTGAAGTTCACATGAAAAAACTACAGCAATTCAGCTGTCCTGCGACAGTCAGAGGGCAATAACCTCCTTAGGGTAAATACACTCGTCACTGGCAGAGGAGGCATTTAAAGCCAATTCCCATTTCTTATAGTAACATGTAAATCACCATCCTTTATCTTCTTCCCATTACGTTTACAGATCAAAAGTCATAGTGAGGTCCTARTCCATGACTAGGTGCTTCTGCACTAAAAATAACTGAAATAATGCTAGAAATGAATGTGCACATGGATTATGCAACTTCATTAACTAAGGGGGGGGGGAAACCACATGCACCATCAAAATAATTAAACCAGTTAAAAAGGAAATAGAATAGTCACAAGCATGCATGCATTTAAGCCTACTGCCTAGGCTTCTCACTTTAAGAAAATCCTGTTAATTAAGTTCAATCCTACTGACTGTTCCAATCTCTCTCTTCAAAATAGGCCACTAATATGAATTACTTCAATCAGATGAGTACTGATTTTGAAGTAGAAGACAGATTTATTGTTGCTGGCATATGCAATCAGAGATAATACTCTCTGCTGTAGCCTAGGGGAACTTATYGTATAGACAAAGTGGAAAAACTGCTTTCTGCCAAATCTTCTGATTTCTGTTTTTGGCCTAGATTCACCCAAATATCTCTATCAAAATCCGGACAGCACTGCAAAACTCCAAAGTATGCTCCTAATTTGGGGAATTTCCTCTGTTTAGTTTCATCAGTCTGGTTCCTTTGGAGGCTGTGCAATTCACGCTCACGTTGGCCAGCCGCTGATCCCTCAAAGGAATAGCAGTGTAATTTTGCATGAAAGAGAAAAGCTTTCATTTTTCTCCCTGACAGCTTTTGGTTGAGGAGTTTTCAACATGGATTCTGAAGCACATTTGTTTCCAGACCATCACATTAGAATTAAATATTTTGAAACACAGTACTAAAATAATTTCAAGAAATTTTGGATAATAAATTAAGAGATAAGTAGTCTCCTTTACAGGCCTGAAAAACAACCAATCAAACAAAAAACCTTTCTTTCCATTTCTGCAYTGTTTCAATGATTGAGATAGTGCCCTTACTTCATCCTCTAGGAATATTATAGCATATAAAAATAAGACATTTAAAGAACAAACAYATTAAATCCAAAAGTAAGGTTAAAATTTAAGCCAGACCAAATACTTAACCAACATAAAGCAGCAGGGACAATACACTACTGCTCAGTCCTCCCTTCCACGCACATTCCACATTAAGAGTCACTTTGTGTGGTTCAGTTTAGTTCAGTGAGTTACTTTAGGRCCAGATTCTTCCACTTCATCTGTGTCTTTTCTTATTGTCTGGTTTAAAAGTTTCAGAATTTGTATGTARTGCTGAATAGGGGGTTTAGACTGAAATTTGGCTTGCTGTATAATTAGTATCAACACACTATGTTTTCCTTTCCATCCTATTTTGCAACAGATTTCCTTTGTTGACAAATGCTGAAGGAATGTAATATTACAGCAATAAAATCTGGAGACTCTACAAGAAGGGCTTGTTGTCACTTCAAAAAATGGCCATTTTACAAGAGATCGAAGATGATAAAAGAAATCGAAGGACAGCCTGAAAGAGACTAAAGAGAATAATGCTTATAATGTGGCTAAGTGTTGCTCATGTCATCACCCTATAGTCAAAAATGAAATACTGGAATGCTTTAGTCCTGACAAATTAGTGAAGCAGAAGGCAAAAACACATCACGTCTAGAATTAATTCAGCCTGAACAGACTTCAAAAAAAAATTCAGCCCACTTACAACAATAAACAGCTGAACTGCATTTGAAACCTAGCCCTTTGAGATTTCAAAAATAAAATTCTCAAATTAATAGGCTATAGCTCCTCTAATCCACATAATCCAAGGCTATTCACTTGCCTTTGGGTTGCAACATACGTGCCGGCAGGAAAATGGAGCATTCTTTCTGCTTGAAACTGCACCAGCAGCGTGAGACATCTCAGATGAAAGACRACTTCCTCAAATCTAGCATAACGGAGAACTTCATGTACTGTGGATCTAAGATCAATCACTTCCTCATTAAGTACTTGGGCCTAATCACTGTATAACTCTGTTGAAATCACTAGAGCTACTGTGCTGGAAAAACRGGAGTTCCTGCATAGATAAATCAAGCAGTCACCACATCCTGAGAAACATTCAAAAGAATGCCACTTATTTAAAGGAAATATTTGTCAAATATGAAGTATCTGTTTTAGAAGCATCACTATTTTCATTTTGTCTCCACAACTTCAATGAAACCAAGCCTATCTACGTTACGTGACTTAGTTAGGTGTCCAAAACCTATCACGCTTATGTTTCAAGAGCTTATTCAATCATTTCTCCACAAACTTTAAAAAGAACATTACAAATCTTTCAAAACAGAAATTATAGYACTTGTGAACTTCTCTCATTTTTAGCCAGTTTCTGTTAAAATCACTTGAGATAAAATGAGATTTAGAAGTATTTTTGCAATAGCTGCCACATGTGTGCATTTGAACAACAGAGTTCAGTCTGTAGAACACTGATTTCTACTGCAATCCTCCATGTTAGCACTACCAGGGACACTGGAGCATTCATTTTCCATGATTATATCACACACAGCAATAATTTTAAAATCCTACAGGAAGAATGACAGAAAAAAAAAACCCAACCCATACACAATGGATTTTACAGCTACTAAAAATCACTAATTTATAGTTTATGTTTGGATGAAGTTACTTCGCATCTAGTTCAAAAAAAAAAAAAAAAGTTCCTTCTAATTAACAGGGAATATGAGAAATCCAGGCTTTTCGTTGGGAAGGGAAGCATAGGGAAGGCACAAGAGAGTGTGCCTGCTGTGAACAGCACTGGAAATAAAGAGCAGCATTATCACGGCTGTGCTGTGCTGCTCGCAAGGCTTGTAAGCAACCGCAGTCTTGTCACTACCAGGATGTTTCTGTACAAGTACCAGTGTGTGCACCAGAAAATACTAGTCCTTTTCACTTCTCTTTTCCCTCATCAAAAATAAATACCTCAGATGCGAATTTCTGCTCTATGCCTCCTTGTCCACACTTAAAGGGACATTGCTATGCCCATAAAACTGAACATAAAACTGAGCACAAGTTCTGCTAAACTATGTATTTTAAGTCAAGCCAAACCATGGACAGTCTACTTGAACAGTAAACTGCAGCTTCAAGGGTGGACTGAATTTGCTCCCTGACATGGTCCTGGAGCCCAGAGTGCCAGGACGCAGACGTGGGAGCACCCAGGGCAGACTGATGCCAAGTCCTGCACATTTTCATTTACTCAGTCACACATGCCGCATGCCTTCTTGCCTTCCCTCTCCACTTTCAACACCATCAGATTCACTTTCAGTCTTGCAGACAAGGTTACAAGTGGCATACATTAGACTGAAGCATAATTTAGATAAACGCAGTATAGAAATAAAAATATTTTGTTAGGGTCATTTGACCACCAAAACAACTTGCGTGGGAACACAGTAAATTCTTCAGTGTTTACAATATGCTATCATTCCCTGCTTTCATAATCCCTTCGTCATGGGCTTAGTGCTGCTTGGCTCTCTTCGTAATGTTTTCAGGACTAAATCCATTACATATCAAGCCTGCTATTTTGACAGAACAAACACTGCTGGGAGAGCATGATATAGCTATAGTATCTCTCTTGCTTTTCTTCCACAGTCCTTGGGCAGCAATTTGATGGCTTTTCRTCTTTTAAGCTGCGCTCACCATCTTTCAGATTTTATCAAAGCAAATAGAGCTAAGTACAGTACTGCCAATGGACAAGGTTCAAACAGGGGATGCGAGTGGAAAATAACACTAAGAATTACAAGTCAGAACCACAGTCCGTAGCTCTATCTAATCCTGAGAAGGAATAAAAAGGAATTAAAATTTCATCCTATCAATAGTACAACGGATGGAAAACACCAACTTAATACTGACCTGTTGTGCTCCCTTYCTCCCCGTGCCTCTCCGCAGGGTCCAACTTTTGCCTCTAGATAGCAAATAATTTGGGTCACCATCTCAAATCAGGATTTGTGCTGTGGGTTGCCTGAGGGATCTAGCCTCACAGTCAGAGGTACACAGAGCACTGCAGAGGTGTGCAGTCTATTCAGACCATCAGTTCAGACATGCTTATTTTTACCAGAATAACTGACTACTGAAAGCCTTTGGAAAATCTATTATATTTTAAAATAATTCTTACAATACAGCATTATTTAAGTTCAAATTAGTGATTATGAATTTGATCAAGGACTCACCACTGAAGTTTCATAATCATTGTTATGCAGGAAGCCAAAATAGGTGGCTTTAATACTCTGATAATCCTTTTCTGTCTTAAAAAAAAAAAAAAATCTCAATTGGTGTTTCCAGGCACATAKTCTCATAATAGATTGTACAATAACTCACTCTTGTTTTCTTCTAACCATTGCATTAAGTAGTGAGTCACATCATAATTAAACTTTAATGACAACATCTGTTTCAGCTAACATGATAGAAGAGCCGTTAGCCCACAGTGGAGTATTCTGCTTTTTATTTCTCTCAAACCAGAACTGAGAGTTTATTCAGCCTCAACAGAACTGGAAATGTGACAACAGTAATATCCCATCTACTTTCCCCAAAATAAAGATCTTTCAGAAGCACTTTTAATTCATATACAGATAAAATCATGCCTTAAGCAAACTGGCTGATGCATAAGGATCAGTGAAGGAGAACACTAAGGAGTCTGTTTCTTCCGTGCAGACAGCATACTCTCTTGGGCTGCAGCCTGCTAACAGGACAAAGAGGGCAAAATACACTGGCAGAGGAGTAACTTSTTTTCATGGTTAGCTAATTAGCAAAAGGCTCATAATCATAACACACCAACATGTGACATTAGGCCACGCTTTGCCATCCTAACTTATACAATCAGCTGCAATGTGCACCCTGGATAACAAAATGAGTTAAAAGCCTATTGTGCTTTTCCCCAACCTCACATACAGACTCCCTCATACTGAATAAACAAGAGGAAAAACTACAGCAGCTCCTGTACCCTGTATATATTAAAATAATGAATAAGTCATTTATTCTGATGTTACTGTGCTCATTATTACACTTGAGCACAGCCAACCAGCCCTGCACTGCTAAAAATACAGGCATCTTTGGCTCAGGTCCCTGCCTGTGCTAATGAATCTAGCAGTAACTCCAGTTCATGAAAGAAGGAAAAACTCAAAACTGTTATGCATGCATCTTCTGTGTGGCAAAGTTAGGGGTAAAAAAGAAAAAGGAAAAAAAAGAGAAAAAAAAAAAAAAGGAAATCATACTAGATCAGACTTGTTAAAATGACCCTAGTACTACTAACCTAGTAATTCAGAATGCTATTAGTTAAAAAAGAAAAAAAAGGCTGACCCATTAGTTGTGATCTACCATACACTATGTACACCCGACTCTCCATGGAATTGAGCAGTCATCAAATGAGCCATAACCAAATGAACCACTAAATTAACATCAAACATGCAAATAGCTATCCTTTCTAAAAAGCCTCAAACCTTAAACTAATAAAAATCCAGCCAACCAACTGCCATCCTGGAAATCCTGTGGGTCTACTTCCACCACTACAGTTCTCTAGTCCTTGGCTTCTCTTGACCCCATGAAAATTGGGCAAGGCTCCCTACTTTGCACACATCATTTTATTATACGTGAGTTCTTGTAAGAATTTCATCCCTCTCCCTTACGGTAAACAAAAATCTTATGGTGAGCATAAAAACAGCACTAAAAGAGAAAGGTTGAGCAGTACAGATGACTTAACTTCTAACAACAGCACAAAAAATGCCAAGCAGTTTTTTGTTGAAATGTATATCTATTCCTTCTACCTCTGAAAATTAGTCCTGGCTTTCCAGTGTAATTTTCATAAACCAGTAGCCTCTGGACGGAAGCAGGCAGGCCACACTTTAGCCACAATGACAGCTTTCATGAAGTCTTAAAACAAACTGGGAAAGGGAAAAAGCAGGTGAAGGAAAGTAAAAATGTGTGGACAATTGGAACAGCTGAATCACTACTTAGGCTATAATAAAAAACTATAGAAAACTAAATTGCTCCATTTCCCTYTCAAGCAAGAGAGAATAATTGCACCATGGTAATAAAATCTATTTTAGGATAATCTGCTGTCTCACCGGATTGATTTTTTTGTGCCAGCTTGCCATTATTTTACATTAAAGCCACAGCTTCTGTCCCACGATTGATTGTGTTTAGAATGAGAAGAGACACTTCCCAGTTAGAAGGTCACTGAACTACAGTAACCCTCAGCTTTTAGACAGTTCATACCACCACCACACCATCTCCTTGTAAATGAATCGTGCAACTAAGGGAGCTGCCAAACTCCTTCCTGCTCATGCTTTTGCATTCTGCCCCCTCCATTTAAGTAAGGACCAAAGGGCAAAATACAAAAAAGAGTGAAATACATAATTACATACATTCCCACCTTGCAAGAACATTCTACASAAACACTTGCTGATGTGTAAGAAAACATTATTTATTGCTTTGGAAAATATGCTTGACATACCATCATTTAATCCCCATTGAGCTAAAAGAACCAAAACGTGGTATCTGATATACAGCATCCAAAAGATTGCTAGGTGTGGACTGTTCAGTGGGACTGCAGCAACTGCGGCTACCACTGTCCTGCCATGCTAAGGCCAACAGCAACAACTTTAGCTGTCAAAACATAACATACTGACACCACACAGAGATAGAAATCCCTCAGCCTGCATAGGCTTATACACCTAACCACAGGTCATCCTGCACAGTACACAGCAGGAGGCCTCAGTGTAAGCAATAAACCAGGGTTCCCTCTCCAGCCAACCACTTACCTCATTATCTGCCTCCTCGTCACAGCCAGTTGCTCCGAGCCTCTCAGCACAAGCGCATTTGTGAAACTGCACTGTATGTATAGTTTCTAGTTATATCCCTGAATTTTGCATACAATAAATATCTTAGAACCTACCCAGCACTTCAAGTTTAAATGGCAGAATGATGGTGCTGGGTTCACACTGTCGCTTTGTCACACTCACAATAGAGCTTACCACCTGCTTATTAAATGAAAGAGGGGGGAAAAAAATCAGTCACAATTCTGTTTTTTCTTTTTAAGGAAAATGTTAATTTTTGCCTTTTTTTAATTAAAAAAATCCTTAAAATATTGCCTCTCCAGCCACACAGCACAGATCACTGGAAAAAAYGAAACCACAGCTACTTCTACAGATAGTAGTTCAGTACTGAACTAAGTAGAAATGAAATTTTCCTGTTTGAGAATGTCAAAGCTTATTGTATCTGGAAAAGTTAGTATACTTTGACTTTTCTGTCCAACTAGAAAGGAAAATATGTTGGCATTACATCACAGTTCTCATTCACAGAACTCTTCCTTACTTGCAATTTTATGCTAGCTCAGGCCAATGGAGAAAAGTATCTACAAAAATCTGCCTTTGCCTCAGTGAACAGAATGGGGAATGGTATCAAAGAAGGTCCAGTCCTCCAATCAATCTGACAGGCATTCGGGCCCACTGATTTTTCACTTCACTTCTGCGGAGTTCTGCTTGAGAAGGGAGGTTGGACTAGGTATCTCCAGAGGTCCCTTCTAACCTTAGCGATTCTGTGATTTTTCCTTACAGTTGTGGAGTAGCAATGTATCAAAATAAACTTCTGAAAATCATCTCTGGAAGCAAGGCCAACAGTCTCTTCCTGGTCCACTTCTCTAAATGCAGAGCATTCTCTCCAATATCACTTTCATCTTTCCTGGAGTGAGCTCTCATTCTCAATCCTTTTATGATTGCATACTGATACAGCAATGGAAACCGTGTTAACTGTGTGTGAAGTCAACAGAAGACTGCAGCAAGGAAACTGTTATAGTTCTTCATCATACATGCATATTCAGAAAGAATATGTTGTAAAAAAAATTAAAAAGTTTTATTTATCTATTGAAAGGATTCAGAATTTTGCAGTTGCACATACAATTACTGTATAGGCTAGATTCTCTTCTCTCTCCCATATTGTTCTACCTCACATCTTCACTCTATCTTTTTGTTTAAGCATATTGCATTTGACAATTAGGTCTTTGAAACACAGGAGGCACCTGTGTCTTTGCAAAGAGCCTGGTACAGTGCAGCCCCATTGCTGATGAGGACATTTCAGCCTTACTCCAGTACAAAAATTAACATTGAAGAAAAAGGCAAGAAAGCCTCTGTAGTGTTAATTCCCAACTCGAACTCACTTCAAACAGAAGAAAATGTAAAGAAGTTTGCATTCACACACAAAGAGCCCTCCACAGCAGAGGACCAGTCCTTACCTGTGTTCACAAAGAGCACTAATAGATCTAGGAAACATAAAATAGTCCCACTTTGCCCTTTATCAACAGGACATTTTCAATTAGTAATACCAGTTAGGTGTGGCTTTGGGGGCAAGCATGGTGAAGACTGCAAAAATCACACTTCCTCTGGAAGCAAATGTTTCCGATGTAAACAGTTGAGTATTCAAACAGCACRGCTCCCTCAAAAACTCTTTACATGACGATCTCTAGCAATTGCATATATTCCAYGCTATCAGTGGTGCAGAAAGTTCCCTTCCTCCGATAAATGCTATTGTCGTCTGGTGCAAGATTATACCAGTCTTGGAGAGACCAGAGCACGGCCAGAGGATTCTGTGTCCTTTGCTAAAAAGTCTTGGATCCGGCAGCGCAGGCGACCCCAGAGCTGCGAGGAGCAGGCAGCTGCTGCCACCGGGTGGCCCGGCGAAGAGCGACAGMCAGTGGTTTCGGAGGGGAGACCTGCTTCTTCCGACCCCACTCTGCCTCCAGCCCCCAGCAGCACTCAAGAAAGCAAAAGGCCACTCAAGGTGCTAGGAGGGCTCAGCCACTGCTTCAGGCAGGAACTGCTCTGCCTTTTTCTGCAGGGGGTGGCATTGTCCAGAGAAAGCTGGAGAAAGTGATCTTTGTGAGAAAATAAATAAATAAAGCAGGTAAGAGTGATTTATGTGAAAATGGGAGCCTGGTGCTGCACCCGCTCACAGGAGACTACTGAAAATTTTCAGAAGAGGGATTCTAGTCAGAGTTGAAGCTATAAATTTAACAGTTCCTGGTGCATACTTGATGCTTGTTATGATTAACATCACTGGGGAGAAGAAAAGGAGGAAGAAATGAAGGACGGCTTGAAATAGAATCATAGAATCATCAAGGTTGGAAGGGACCTCTGGAGATCATCTAGTCCAACCTCCCTGCTCAGCAGGGTCACCTACAGCATGGTAGACAGGGTTGCATCCAGGAGGGCCTTAAAATTCTCCAGAGAAGGAGACTCCACAGCCTCTSTGGGCAACCTGGTCCAGTGCTCCGTCACTCTCACAGGGAAGAAATTCCTCCTCATGGTCAGGCGGAACTTCCTGTGCTTCAATTTCTGCCCACTGCCTCTTGTCCTGTCACACAGGGCAACTGAAAAGAGTTTGTCCTCGTCCCCTTGACACCCTCTCTTCAGGTACTTGTACACATTGATAAGATCCCCCCTCAGTCTTCTCTTCCCCAKSCTGAAGAGGCCCAGCTCTCGCAGCCGTTCCTCACAGGGCAGGTGCTCCAGCCCTCTGATCATCCTCACAGCCCTACACTAGACTCTCTCCAGTAGCTCCATGTCTCTCTTGTCCTCGGGAGCCCAGAACTGGACACAGGACTCAAGATGAGGCCTCAGCAGGGCTGAGTAGAGGGGCAGGATCACCTCCCTCCACCTGCTGGCAACACTCTTCCTAATGCAGCCCGGGAGACCATTGGCCTTCCTGGCCACAAGGGCACATTGCTGGCTCATGCTCAGCTTGTCATCCACCAGCACTCCTAGGTCTTTCTCTGCAGAACCGCTCTCCAGAAGGTCAGCCCCCAGCTTGTATTGGTGCCTAGGGTTCTTTTTCCCCAGGGGCAGGACTCTGCACTAGATCAAGCCAGAGGGAAAATAACTAAGCAGGGTTGGTAATCCAATCATTTAAATCTCAGGATAACAAATATCTCCCCTAGGGAAAGAAGTTTTAAGCTTTTGATCATTTATTCCTAGAGATGGATCTGAATCTCTAAGATATTGCCAGGAAGTACAGGGAAGAGCACGGATATACAACAATTTTATAGACCTAAAAACTTGTATATGCCAAAATTTCGTCCTTGATGCTCAGGGATTCTCACACTATAATTTTTATTACAACTCCAGGACACCGAGTTCTTCACCTGAGCAGAGCGAAAAGAGACTCCATTTGCAGCACATTTCTTTTTCTTTCTTTCCAGTTTTGATTCGACTTTAAAACAAAACCAACCACACTTCAATTTGTAAAGTGAGAAAAGAGTTGATTTAAGATGCTATRCTCTGATTGTTTTTGGAACTGGAAAGGAATTTTTCCCCTTGCAATGCCAAGTTAGCAAAGGTTGATCATTGGCTTTTCTTAGATAAGCAGTTCAGTTCACAAACTTGGAACATGGAAATTTATAGGAAATTGTTAGTAAATTATTAACTTTARAGGACATTTAGTACAGTGAATATCAACCTTGAATTTTTTAAAAACTTAGTAGGGAGGGTGTGGATCACTGGATAATGAATTTAAGCCTATTAATAGTGAGCTTTATGTTGTTGCTTTTTTTAACTCCTATTTTTTTTGTTACTTCCYAGTACCCATACGGACCACATGTTTGACAAAACTTAGTTTAGTTCTAACTAGTTTACTTCACTGTTATTTGGGGATAATGATCACAATAGAGGAAAGGTTAGCTTCAGAGGTCTTGTTTATAAAGCTGAGATTTTGCTGGTAGAAAGAGGCAGACTGAGTTCTCCTTGCTTTGTTACTCTCACAGGAAAAACACTACAGAGAGCTGAACTGAGAAAGGATAGCATGCAAGATAAACATTTTACATTGCCAGAGAGCTCTATAATCGTAGCGCTGGATCTACTGCAAATAACTTGTGAACATAAAAGAAATTAGGTGATAGGCACCTCCCTCACTACTAAATTCATAAAATTGAAAGCTGGTTCTTAAGTCCACCTTTGGGCATTCTTCAGACATTGGTATTACATGACCAATGTTGGAAATATTCATATCAAGATTTCAGACTCATAGGCCAATCACGCTACATTAACTCAAAGCGGAAAGCTAGTTTTACCCACAAGTTTAAACATTCACACACATTGTTTCTACCCACAGTAAGAGATAATTACTCAGACTCCATTCCTTATATACCTTGAAAAAAAAAATCCTACAACTTCTTGTACTCATAATTAGTTGTATCATCCAAAAGTCCTTGAGACAGTCAGTCTTAAAAAAAAATCCACATGACTTATGTAAATCTAAAGTTTCTGTTTCAAAACAGAATGAAGTCAAATACTACAWTAACTGGTAAACCTTTGGTCTTGTCCTCTCCTCTCTCTTTAGACTATTGGTTTTCAGTGGAGTTGCAATAGCATAAAACCAACACAGAAGTGGAGCAAAAAAGGCTTCCTTCTACTTTTCCAGATCTTAATGTCAAAGAATGGGCTAAATACACCTTTCAGATCAAATAATAAAACAACCACAAAAAAATAGAAACAATTTTCAGAAAACTACTGAAAGGAGTTCATCTAAAATCTAGGCCTCCAAATACCCTCAAAGGTCATCTAGTCTATCCATCAGCCACAAAACGAACTACATCTATACCAATTTAGACAGYTTTTGTCTAATCTGTTTTTAAAAGGCGCACAATGATGAAGCACCAGACTTTCCAGAGGAGAAAAACACAGAGATGTATTCCCCTGTCCCCGGATTCCCCTTTCCAACATTTAATCATATCTTTCCTTCTGCAATTTAAACACTTCTCATCCTACCCTTCAAGAGAAGTTCATTTTCCCTCTCACTGTATACCTCTTCATTTTTACTAAAGACTTGCATTCAATCCCTCTTTTTATGATAACAAACTGCAAGTCCTTCCTCAGAGATGAAACACATTAGACCTTTGATCCCTCTCTCCATTCTCCTCTCAGCCTCCACCTTTCCTTATCTTTCTGGAACTGCACTCCCATAACTAAACGCTATGTACCAAACTGAAATCTTAAAGTATATCAGAAGTGTTYTGAGAGGCATTATCTTTTCTGTTAAATCAGTTTTGAAGTAGAAATTAATAGATTAAATAACATTTTCCAGTGGTTTGAATAACTCACCAAATACTTCATTATCTTCTGAAGATTGCTGTGTTAGTCTGGCGGCTTTTGGACTCTCTTTAGCTGCTTCTTCTACCTTGGTTTCAGCATTCTGTAATAACAATTTTTTTTTAGGTTAGGTCTTTTTCAATTCATTAGCCCAAAACATTTTCCAAACTTCTTAATTATGGAAGCAATGCCTTCTTAAAAAAAAATGAAAGCATTGACACAGAGGGTTTAGGTTTCTTTATTCTTTCATATATATGTGGTTTTTGCAAAATAGAGAGGGAAAAATACTAAAAAACCCACTGATTCTACCAAGTTCATTTTAATCTGACCTTTGTTTTTCTACTTCCCAGTCATTTGTTCTTAAGTCTGTATCTATGCATTTTCTCTGCTTCTTCATTACAGAATTTTTCACCAATAACTTCCTCACACCTTCATTTTAGTTCAAATAAAAATCCTCCCCTTGCTAAGCATGGCTATGTCCTAGCACATAAATAATTCTCTTCTCATTTTAAAACTTAATTYAGTTTTTTCTTCTTGTCATAAAACTAAGTTTTAACAATCTTTGAGATGTTCTTTTTCCAAATAGGGTGAGCTGCTTCTGCACACTCCAAGATAGTACTGTATTTGCATTGGCAAATGATGATGTTGGTATTAATATAATTATGATACGACTGTAAAAGTTAAGATTACATGCTGTTCCTTCAACCTCTCAAATACTGTATTTTCTTCCATGATGTAAAAGAGTTAAATTCTTTCACATATGTGCAATGAAAAAATAAATAGATGAGACTGGCATTAGGGTACTAACAAAACATTGGGACACTAGTAAAAGTAATGCATGAAAATGGTGAATAACTTGGACATGGAGGAAAAATACATACATATAAAAAAYCTAAGGTATAGGCAAGATGTCTGTGCCTTTGACATCTTGCTTAGGTGTTTATGTACCAAGTTTATGTGACCATTCATCAAACTCACTGGAGAGAGAATTAAAGTGAAATTCTGATCAGTGAGATGTCCGTGGCAAAAYTCTCACGGACCTGAAGTTACCCATGTAGCCTGCTTAATACCAAAAACCTAGGCCCTTCAAAAACAYTGTTATCAGGGAAGAATAAATCCAACTTATTTTTAATTGATTTTTTTAACTACAGTGGAATTGGTATTTCTAAACACTTCAGAAAAAAGTTTGTAAATTTTCATTTAGCAAATTTAAATTAGATTTTTGATGTGTGAACTTGTTTAAGATTTTTCACTTGGGATTAGTTTAATAACTTTTTCAGCAACAAAGTTCTGTAATGCAAGCTTTCCACRCATTCAGTAGCCATACCACCCTTACTGCTGTGTCTCACAGAAGCTCAACAAGTAACAGTGAGTATAAGAGAGAGCAATTTAATCCATATTAGCATCCTTTATATTAAAACACCTTACAACAACACTAGAGCAYGTAAGATGCAGGACTGTAAAGGACATCTAAAATAGCTGGAATAAGAGCAAGATCTTAAAGAAACAAGATAGACTTCTGAGTTTCCACCTTTCCTTCCCATATTTCCTTTTTTCCTTTTCTTTCTGTTGACATCTTCCATTGTTGATTTAGTTAACCAAGAGATCAGAAGACAGYGCACACATATTTCTCCCTACGGGTTATAAGTAAAGAGCTAGAGACAACTTCCTTAGAAACAGCCTTCTTCCAGTCTTTAACATTACACTTTGTACTTACCCTTTRAAGCACAAGCATTTACTTATTTCTAAAACAAATCTGCCAGTTAGCTGTGTACTGTTAACACTGGGCCTACAGTTTATGTCAACAGCTTCAGGATTTGAATTGCCAGAATTCAAAGTGTTTCATTCCTTAGCTGGAAACATCTGAGGAAAACCTAACCTGTAAAGTACAGACTTAAATAAATTGCTGCTACACAGTCTTTCTACAGAAATTAACAGTTCTGCCCTCAGAACTGTAATRATCTCTTATTTCTCAACAACTGCACAGAAGATACAAGAAAACAGTTTGACCAAGTCTGTCAATCTCCCTATAGAACATGAGTCAATATTTGGGCACAAAATTCAAGATTTAAAGCAAGACAGCAAGCTTTAGACAAAAATGAAAGCAAAAGCTACAAAGCCTACTGGTGCCATGCAGGAGCAGAAGTTAGAGAAAGCGGAGAGAACAGGAAAAGTGAGAAACTGTGCCTCAGAGGATAAAGCAACTGCAGGAGAGAAAGGAYTCTGCATTCCCTCAAGGCATCAAACTGAACATCACATGCTGCCAATACATCCACTAGGAAATGCCCAAAGCTGAGGAGAAAGTCAGTTTTAGGAGACGCTCACYTCAATTTGGGTTAACTACTGTGTCTCAGGAGAGACCCAGCCAAAACCAGCAGTGGCTGTAGTGGGAAATAAGTGCTTTAGGTGATCAACTTCATTAGCAGCACAGATATTTCAAGTTGAGTCCTCTTTCCACAGCTATCTTTCGTTAAYTGTGGAGCCACCAAGTTTGCAATGTGTTAGGTGCTGCCCATGCATGCTCGAAACATATGCCAAGGTCTGCAGCATCTGTACTAGTTTACAGAACAACTTGCCACTGACTCAGTAAACTCCATTCCTTTTCTAGTTCGCACTACAATGGAAGTCAATTCAACCCGTCTTTGTATGAAGATACAGAGGACAGGCCACCAGTTACAGGGAAGTGAGTCAATTCCAAAGCAAAATGCCACTAAAAACTGTGACATCACGGAGGATACAAACTCATACTGTTAAGATAATCATGGCTTTATACTGTTAGATGTCCAGGGATTTTCATGATTATGGAGACAGTTCCTCRTCAGAGCTATTATTCTAGGTTATATAAAGATAGTGCTTGGTAGTTCCAATTTCAGATAGATTCCATAGTATTTAGCATATTGGTGATGCAGAGGAGGAGAGGCTGCTATTCCTTGACAATTTGTAGTCTTATTACACTTGGGGAAATGGCTCAAACAATCTCTAGTCTGCTGCTGCAAGAGCAGTAGTAAAAAACGCTATCCAACAGATATTCACTGGTGCCTGTGAAATGAGTTGTCACTTCAAGTCCTTACTAGAGTGATGTCAGCACTCCACTACTTTAAAAACACGGTTTTGGCAGTCTTGTGGAAATTAGAAAGACTGAACCCTGAGAAGTTTTGGTCTAAGTTAAAACACTGAGGAAGATGACACAGCAGTTGTGCTATCTACTCCAAGGATAAGTCACAATGTTSGTATGGATGGATGGTAGCTCTGAGATGCCAGTAGCAAAGCTGTGTGAGAATGTAAGTTTTAAGCATGACAGCATATAGTTGGATGTAAAACTACTCGGCATGGCTTCTCACACTAAAATAGATTTTAAAAAGGTTTCATTTACTTTTTTTACACTAAGAATTTTACATGACATTTTCTTACTGACATCTAGCACTTATATTAACAAACAGAATACAAGAAAAATCACTGCAAAAGAATAAATGATCCAGATGCTTTTAAAAGTTTCTTATTATAAGTAGTATCCTAAAAGTCAAGATTTGGCCCATTGTTTAATTCTTTTGTCCAAGGTCCTAAAAATTCCTCTCAATCCTTCCAACCAATGAACTAAAGAGTGAAAATGTGTTCTCTTACATTGCCTGAGCTGTGCCAAGAGAGATTCTTTATGCACAGTTATAAAGTGCTTGTAGTTGTTAATAAAATAAAGGCCTTTTGTGCATATCATCTTAAATGTAATTCCATCCAGCTCTGACACTCTGGTTGAGCACTCAATGTAGTTTCATAAGTGAAGGACAAAACAGATTTTTTTCAGCATCAATTTTCAAGAACTATAGACAGCACTTGAAATAAACACTTGTGTTTTTTTAAATTTTTTAATTTTAAAAATTATATAGGCCTAAATGCACAGAAAATATCTCTCTCCACAAAGCATCTCCTTGAACACCATTAAAATAGGAAACTTCACTTAAATCCAGTTTGAAGCTAAGGATAAGAATTCTGAATATGCTAACTTATCTGGACTTTGACCGGTGCATCAAAGAAAGTGAGGAGGATGTGCTCTGTTCTGCTGGTGCTCTGACATCAAATGGGAAACCACCTAGTGCACAGATCATTCACTTAAACACAGTTCCACTGTGCCTTGGTAATCAGGCCGCTCCTGTTCCAAAAGGCCGTAAAAAGCACAAGTCAGCATCTAATGTATCATAATAGGTGGTCACATCTAGACTTTGCAGTCTAAAAATATGGGGATCACTTCACATTATAAAGCAGTTATAAAATGAGGTGCATACTGCAGTTGTACATATGTGCATATGAATATATACACATCTGCTTTTGACTCATCATTGACCAAATCAAAAATTGCATTTTACAACCCACTTTTGGACCAGTTTCCCATTGAAGCAACTATTTCCTTATTACTCAGTTTACCCATTTTCCATTATATTCATATCCCATTATGCATCAAGTGAACACCACAATCTCCAGAGCACACATTTAAAAATTTTGATAGGTAAATATGTGAGTAACTGGCAGCTGCTAAAATATTTGTAAGAAACCAGCAGCAATATTTAAAGACCATTTTGACTCTATATACACACACACATTAGCTCAAGTAGCAAGGCTATTCACATTTTGTTGCTATCAGTGTCTACTTAGAGAATCTTTATCTCAAAGAAAAGTATTATGACATGCAGAGCTGCAAAGAGTAGTATTCTGTGGACACTACAGTAACAGGCCAGGTTAGAAACTGCAGTGAGAAACTGCTCATCCCCTTTGAAGCACATTACATTTACTGGAGCTGATTTACTCAAGAAAACATGCAGGCTTGGAAATGCAAAGTTGTAATCTGGAATACTCAAGTTAACTTTTTAACTACATTGCCATATTTGCATCCTTGTTAGGTAAGGCTTGTTTCCTCTCCTTTAACTACAGAACTAATACTCGATAATTTGATTTTACAAAGAAAAAAGAAAAGTCAAAACATTTCATCAGAAATCAGTTAAGTACTCTAGAAAGATTAATGCTATATCCAAAACAGCACTAAAAAAATCCACTCGGAACCAACAGTATTTGTATTGTCTGTGCTTTCATTCCTGTCATTTACAATCTAGCAGCATTTTAGTTTTCTTACTTATACACTTAGTCAGCACGTTTAGCTATTGCTCCACCCCAAGTGCCTAAGTGAAAATATACTTAAATTTCCCTTTATCTTCAGAAAAGTACCACATTGACATTAGAAGTTCTAATCATGACAAAACAGCACATGCTGCAAATACATGAGCTTTTGCTTTGGCAGCATTTATCCATTTCCTTCTTTCATTTATTGATTACTGTCCATACCAGGTTACCTTCCTTGCACTCAACTCCACAACACCTAGCAGAATTAGTATCATGATAAAACATTTGATTCCTTCTCTACACTAGATCTATACAATTATTTAAGATAAATAACAAGAATGCACCTCAAAATACAACCAAAAGTTGCTAGAGTGGACAAAAACTGACTTGAGGGGCAATACACCTCCATGCTGGAAAACTGAGAACGGAAAAACTGTTGCAGGCAATAATCTAAACTGTATCCATAGCAATAGCTCACACAACTCTAGCCTCAGCTGGAGAATGTGGCAAAACATTCCTTATCTTCCATTTCTGTAGCAATATCCACTTATACTACATAAGGCTGCCTTTCCTTTAATAGTCACAAAACGCATGTAGGATGTTCGAGGCAATAGCACACCTTTGGGATATTATATATGTTGCCTCCTATCAACAGGATTAAGTGACCTTCCACAGAGTTCTAGGGAAGAAAAAAATTTGTGTGTGTGTATATATATATATATATATATATGTATATATATATGTGTGTGTGTGTGTGTGTGTGTGTGTGTGTGTGTGTATACACACACACATATACACACATACACACACACACACACACACACACACACACACACACAAACACCTTTAAATCATGGATAAGTGCTCCTTCAAAATGTGACAGCAACATGATAGAGAGACGCATGCTAGTAAGAGTCTGAACAGCATGAACATTTCTCTGGATACTGAATATAGGTGTATTTGGCAGGTGCTACAGGGCATAAGTCATTATCAACATATCAACAGTGATAATTTTCTTTGCCACTATTGCCATTCTTGTATTCTGTACCCCTAGACCAAGTACTAACAGCTTTGCTACCCTGCAAGTCATTAGAATGAATTTCAGGAAAGTTCCTTATTATTTTCCTCTCAAAGATTCCCATTAGTCACAAAGTGTTTAGCATCTGTTCACTGTGAGGAATTTCACAGGCACAGCTTAACACAACTGAACAGATCTTGTCGGCAATCCTGATTAGCAACAAGAATTTGCAGAACGCTAGCTGGCCTTCTTCAGGAGGGGCAGGAATCTCCCTGTACCTGAGTCAGTGAGTCTTGTGCCTGAACTCTGCCAGTAATTCCTCTTCACTGTGGAGATTTTTTCCTTCTCATTTCCATCAGTATCAGAACTCATTATATACGTTATCATATTTTTTACATAGCTCCTGAATACTGTTAGTTTTCACTCTCTTTAGAAAGATTACAGTCATCATTTGGAGCACAGTTAGTCCAGTCTGAGGCTGGACTCAGGTTATTTCCTCAACTTCTTGAAAATCTGCAGGGAACTCTCATGTCAGTGCCTTGTTAATTCCCCACTAGTCAGGTAAAAGTTTCAAAAAWTTTGTAATAATTTTCAGATAAATAGAATAACTCTTTTAAACAACCTAACCGCAACCAGCCTTCAAATTTCTTGCATACATTAACTTCTCAGTTCAATATTCATTTCCACAGATTTTCCCGTAAGTACTGTGAACTGGAGCAAGACAAAGAAAAAAAAAATAGAGTATCCTCTGCATAGAGGTAGAGGGAGAGGAAAAGCTATGCGAGTGACCTGTTGCTCTGTATGCACTCACTTAAGACATCAACAACATGGAATTTGCAGAACAAGTTAAGACAAGGCATAAAAATACGCTTTAGGTCAATATTTTTATTCTGAAGCAAGAATCCCACCAAGAGTCTATCACTCTGTACACATCAATGTCGAAACCATACACAGGAAACCTGAATCATATGAAATTCAGACAAGTACAGGCAGAGATATGAACTATTTCGTCTACCAATCCCACCCTCATTATGCAGAGCAACAACACACAATTTGTACAGTAAGCGCAGTGGCACATACCATACAAGATTATGTAGATCAACGCAAGGATCCAAAACTCTACCTGGAAATAAACTGAGTTTTGATAGCCTCCACAACAGTTGCCTTGAAACTRACAATATTAAGGCATGTATGCTCCTCCCCTCTGAACCTAGGCATTTATCTACAGTGCCACTGYGAAAAGCTTCTGGTAGGCACATTCATGGGTGCAGCTCTCGATGCAATTAATCAATGAGGAAACCAAAAATTGGCACTTTGGACATCAAGTGCAATAACCTGTCTTTTACGAAAGGTGTTTAAGCAGATCATCCAGAGTCAGCTCAAGAGTAATAGTTATCAATGCTGACACTTTCCTAGTCCAATCATCTTCTTTACTCTATCTACACTGAATCTTTGGTAATTTGCTGTCATTTTAGCTACATGCTAAGGAAGTACAAATATTTTGCTCTAATTTTTGATGAAAAGGATGTGGTTTAAGTCATAAACACCATGTTGATGCTGCMGCCTCAACTGTCTCAGCATCTCTCTTAATGGCTTCACAAATACCTTGAACAAGGCAAGTATCTAAATACAATGGACTACTAATTTTAAAAATGCCACAGCCTGAGGTCTTTTGTGAGAGGTGGTAATAAGTAAATAAAAAAAAATTGTTCCTTTTTGTTAGTAAAATCATTAATATATTCCATTAAATTCATTAAAAATGATTTGTATGGACATCTGATGCATCAAAAAGTGGTAAAAATGGTCATCTAASCATCTGTTCAACATAAAGCAGAACAGAGACTCAAAAAACTAACAGCTAGCTACAGAACGATGCACAGTAGTTTGAGAAAAACAAACCAGCTTCACTAGTCAGGAATACAAGATTAAAAATATTTTGTTTTTCATGCAAAATTTCCCTTTCAATCTCCTACGATGAACTTCTTGCAACATGGATATAAGCTTGGCAGTTTGCAATGAATCAAAGACAAAACTCTTGTGGCTGCATACTTAGGGATGCTCATCAGCCTAGAAACCTCCACAGGTGACTATACAGGACTGGCTGTGGCAGTAAAGCTGTTGATCTGCTTCTTTTAATCACAGAAAGAGAGAAGAGAGGTAAAAGGAATGGCAGCTTTCAACATTAAGCACAACAGTAATGGCTCGCGCACGGTACAGACGATGGCTTGTAACGGGACAGCAGGGCACCGGGCAGCAGCACAAACTTGCCTGGGAGCAGCAGGGCAAGGGTTCCTGCAGGGCGCTGCGCGGCGCCGTTCTGCGTGTGCCTTTGCAAAGCCGGACTGAACAGCCCAGGAAGCAAAGGCACCGAGAGCACCGACTGAAACCTTCCCTGTGGGAAGCCAAGCACAGATTGGCTGGCTGGAAGAAAGAAAGTTGGGGACACTTCATCATTCAAAACAAAGATTCAGCACTGAAGTTATCTGATGTAATGATAATCAGAGGAGATTAGAGCCCTTTCTCAAGCTACAGCTGACCAACAGCTCTAAAGATGCTGCGTTTGCCTCCTACTTAGGAGGAGTAGGAAAGGGGTAAGGGAGGAAGAGTGGAAAATCAGGCCTGGAAAGTCCAAACGTGTTTGATCACACAAATGGATCAAATGGCAGTACCTCAGGATCAAAGTGATGCTCAGGGTGTCCTAAATGAGTAAAAAAAATCAAACAGTCAGTTAAATCAAACCAATTTCTTTCTCCAGTCATCTGGTTGGTATTTCCAGTGAAACAGCATGTGTGGACCTAAGTACTCAAGAAAATAAAATCTGCATAGAAATAAAAGTTACTGTGGAGCATTTTAGAAATATTCATTGTAAGCATCAGGCATAAGAATGATACAAGACTATTAGAAACAATCCAGTCTGCCACCATATCAACAACAAAACTACTCTTCTTGTGTGAAAGCCTTTTTGCTCTTGTGGTTTTCCAGATCAGTTTAGAGCAGATGAGTATCTTTGACAAAAACCAACACAACTGACACTCTGATTCTGCAGCCAACATGACCTTTGTTAAGAGAAAACAGGAAGGTTTCACGTGTCGGTGTGCATTTTTGACTCCACAGGCCTCCAGAAGCACAACGGAATGCACTTGACTACATGAGCCACAAGCAATTGCAGCATAATTGCATCACCTAAACGTGCACAGCAGAAAATCAGCACCTCATACAACAATTTAGGTCTCTTCAGTTCCCTCGCAGTTCCCCTGCAACATGGAGAAATTAAAGTTTCAGCTCCTCCTTGGCATGCAGTCCTCTTCCGTGCCCCATCTCCTAGGCCAGTTTCCTACCTCCCAACCATTCCCTCAGACCGGGCTGACAAAACTACTTGTAGGGCCAAGAGTGAGCTGGATGAGGGACTGGAATCGGGCCAAAAATAATCTTGTGAATAACACTGGGGGAGAGAGTGGACTAGAAGTGAATTACATCAGCTCTCTGATCTAGTTCCAATTCACCACACAGCCCCATCGTCATTTTTAACGGGAGAAACAARCTGTCCTGCACATGGCCTGGTTCAAGACACAACCCTTAGGGCCGGCACTGAGAAGCAGCCATGGAGTTAGCCACTGCTCACAAAGCACAAGCCCAYGGCACATTACAGTCGAGCCAGGAAAGACAGAAAATCCAGGACTTTGTATCTGAATGAGGTAAGCTTATCCTCTCCCCTTGTTTGATCTAAATAGGCCAATATTAAATACAGGAGCTTAGGTACACTCGASTTTTATCCCACTGTGTTCCCGGGAGCAACACAGGTTCTATGAGTAGTGTAAATAAATGCACAAAACAATCAAAACGCGGTATGCCCTTTTCAAACTGTAAATATTTGTTGTTTAAACAACAGTTTTGAAATACAGTTGACACAGAAGTAAGGGTTTTTTTCGTTGAAGGAAACTGGCAAGACAGAATTCTGTTGTATTRTATTGTAATTCTAACACACACTGGTATGATGCCACTTAAATCCTGATTAAGTAAATTTAAAAGTAGTAGTATTAACTTAAATAGTATATGGTTTTGTAGAAAGACGTAGGAAACTGAAACTTAAATCATCAGGACAGAGAAGTGATCAGGCTAAGGCTAACAAGACCAGGGAAATGATTTTGTGCAGTCAGGCTGGTGTATCTGCAGTACCTGAAAGCTTAAGTGCCTCCAGTGTAACACTAGAGGCTATGATGGAAAACCTCCACGTGCAACATCAGTGCAAAAATAAAAACACTTCTTTGCTTTCCCTGGCTCTATGTTCACTGTCACTTCACTGTCGTAAGTGAAGATAAGGAAGAACATTGGTAATTTTATCAAGGACCCTAAAGATATTAATTTGTAAAAAATAGTTAATATAAGACTAAAAAAAAAACTGCTACAAACATCGGATACTAAATTTTGTCAAAACCTTAAGTCAAACGGAGACTCACCAGGAACATTAGACAATAAGCAAACTAAGTATTTACTGAAGAATTAATTTTCCTTGATAATCTATTGAATCAGCTTCTGCCACTGCATCATCAAGCACTTCAGTTTTGTCAACAGTATGGTAAGAAACTACCACACCTTCTTCATTTTAGCAAAACTCTGTGAAGGCTAGGCTAAGGAGGAATGCAAAATTGATCTCAATCCTTATCACATTAACCTGAAACGTTATCCTAAGTTAAGTATGTAAATATACAGTTATATTACAGTTGTCTGAAGAAGGCCTCATCTACTGCTTCTTTCTGATCAGGCAGACGCCCGCCACAATGTTGTCCATGTTAGTCTGTCCAGCAGCCTTGACCCATAAGCTCTTGCCTGGCTCAGTATCTGAGCCCTAGGCAGGGCCCCACGCATTCCCATGGCTCTTATGCTCAGGGCAACTCTTCCCCCTCCTCTCACTGTCCCGGACTGTCCTTCCTAAAAAGCCTATATCCAGCCAGGGCAGCATCCCTGTTGTGCGGCTTTGCAATCCTGAGGAGATCAYGGCCCTGCAACTTCTCACAGACATCTACTCCCTCCCATTTGCTCCCCTGCAGCACGCAGCAGCGCAGGAGTGCTCCAGAGGCACCAGCTGTGCTGGTTTCCCAGGAGAGCTTTGGCACCCCTGTGGAAGGGAAGCAGGGGGCAACAGTCCGGACAAGCCTCGGCAGTCTCTCCACAATGTCCTGGGTCTAAATCTCCCTCTTTTTTAAAGAGGGTTAGCAAAAAATGTAATTGCACTTTCATCTAATGACCTAGAATTTAAGGATATGGAAAAGAGAGACAATGGAAAATAGATAATAATTTTTAGAAACATATTAAGGCACCTCAGACGTATTTGTTTTTCAACACATTCAAAAGTCAGTTACTTCCATTTCTCATTCCTCACAAGACATTGTAAAATAGATGTTCTTACAAATATTAGCCACCTTTGGAAATCTTTGAAGAAAACAGATCAAAAATTAAGTTAGGGAGTTATTAAGCTTCCTCATTTCTTATATCAACAACCAAACACCAACAAAATATGATGGTTTAAGAACTTGGATTTGAACCTTTTAATGACTATTTGTTAAAAGGAGATAAGCACGCAGTCTGGCCTCCAAAATAAGAGTAGGCATAAATAAACTTTTAAAACAGTAACTCTAGTAGYAAAGTAGGTAGCTTCACTTTGTATTTCTTTGCAAGAAAAGCAACAGAGATTGAACACAATGCTGCACAAATTGCTAAGGAAAGCCATAATCTAAAGTAGGATCCTGTCTTTTTTCCTCTGTAAATCAAAAAGCTGTAACTCAGTAAGAAAGCATGTGTCACAAATAATGGTTCCTGCAAACCTTTTTTATTCTTTTGTAGCATAAAAGGTTTCTCTCTGCTTCAAAGAAATTCAGAAAATAAAGCAAAAGACAACTATATTCCTCTGGAACTACCATTAACACACATACCTTCAAAGAATGATACTGATTCCACACCTTCAAGCTGTAATCATAAGATCAGGCATCAGCAGTAGATGCAGCAAGTATTAATTCATGCCAGATATTTAAACAAAATAACTTACTAGAACACAGACAAACATCTAGGATTTTTTCCCCATGTTTGGAGCTCCTTACTATCACATTGTTGTTCTAAAAATCTGAGCTTGGATTCATTTTTTTGACCATCTAATGTACATTGGATTCTTTTCCTGCTTCTTCCTTCTGAATATTTGAAATGATCCTTCTGATCATTTTCTTCTATCTACCCTGCATACATGTTTAGGGAAAAAAAAAACCACACTCGTACAACACATATGCTAGAGCCTAAGAACAAACACTGAACTGTATAAACATATACTTACTTAAATTGAAGATTTTCCCTAGAGGAGTTTAAGAACAAAGAAAAACCCCAGCACAAATAAAAACTGTCATCATTTACCGCTTTGTTTGGTTTCAGCCTCCAGTATATGTTTTAAAGAAACTGAAGAGCAAACCTATATGCTAAGATAATTTCCCTTTTATGAGGGTTCATGTGAACTAGTAAGATTATGTGGGCTTATCATTTTTTTCCAGAAAGACTACAACTTTGGAATCATTAGGAGGCTAGCTAGTATTCAGACATGGCACAGGTTCCCTCAAAATCCTTAGCAAACACCAAATTATGTCCCACACAGATGACTATTTTTGCAAAAGTCTAAGGAGATTAGAAGTCTGAAATTACAAATGAACTGGTCTTTTCTTCTTTGATAGCTTCTTCAGAAGCAATCAATTTTGTGGTGCAGCTAAGGGTAAGGATGAGAACTCCAGAGACACTCAGTGAGAGGCTCTGTTGAGGTGACCACTAAACCCTGCTCAGTTTTTTAGAAAGGCAAATGTCTGCATAGTAAAATGTTGAACAYTTCCATATAGCATTATGTCAAAGAATTATGTAAAGTTTGATACCTCTTCCCRTTATTTTCCTTCTTATGCTATTTTGTTTTGCAAAATCAATACAGAAAAACAATGGTTTTGTGAGGCTCACAAAAACTACTGTGCAGTTACAACTGCATCAGTACAATCTCAGGAAAAACTGACCATTGCAATATACACAAGAATGGCTAACAAGCTGAAATATTGAACTGCATGCTCAATAACTAAAATTTCACACATCACTCAGAAGGCTACAGCAAAGTCTYGGAGGCAAAACTTATTTGAGAGGGGGAAAAAAAACAATTCCTCTGAATACCTAAAGGCATGCAGAGAAATGACATTTTAATTGTTTGTTTTCAGYCAACTGCTCAGTGTTTAAATGTCTAAATTGACATTCAAATTGCACTGATCACTAGGTGAGGAGAGAAGAAGAGATACAGAGATTAATGAATGGCACAGGCCAATTTCATTACTTGCCACACAACTGGTATATAAAGGGCCCCTAAAACAGGAAACAAGCTCCAAAATAGAAAATGCAATAATACATTGTTTCATTCAGCAACAATACCAGAATGGTTATGCATTTGTGAGACAGATACATATACTCTTATATACTCTTTAAAGAATGTATAATTTAAATCTGATCTTACTGCGGCTTCTAGGCATCATTCAGGGATTGATCAGAGCTTGAACTTCGGGAGTTATGGCCATCACTCCACTAAGTGGTTTGTTACATCAGTTCCACCGCCAGCTTTGGATACCAGTGTCCTCTTYTGGAGCATACTTATGTCCTAACTAATGCAGCACAGACTATAACATGCAGGTGTAAATACTTACAAACACAATTCTATTAATATTTATTCAAACTTCACTAAAAGTGATCTTGCTAGATTTTAACGTGTCTTGGTGATTTCAAATGCAATGACTACAGATAAAATGTTATTTTTTTCCCCTATTGATCTAAAATTTAACACATTCCTGACTTTTAAAAATAGTCACCTCCAGTGAACTACCTCTGCTTACCCTGATRAGCCAGACAAAACTTAAGAGCCCAAGGAAATGACTCACTCAGATCTTACACTTAGGAGTGCCTCTTCAGTCCCAGGTGACACCTAATTCTTCAGCAAACACATTGTATTACTCACCTGAAAACAGGTGAGGTTTTACTATAGATCTAATTGCTTCCTTTTATACAAGAAAAAGACTATAATCAGAAGGTAGTTTTCAAAAGTGTCTTTTGACACTTTTTCAAAAGTGTCAGATAGAATAAGATAATCATATAGAAGTCTAAGTCTGCTCTCATACCTTTTGAAAAGCAGGAACACTGAGTGCATGCCTTTCATGCTTTGAAAAGCATGTACACTTTTAATCACCGAAGAAGAAATATGCCATCTACACTACACAATCTTTTCCTCAAGAGTATTTCCCTCTCACCTTCCCCTCCCCCCTTTTTTTAATTAAATGGAGCAGCTTATAGGGACATAGTTGTCTTGAACAGCTCTAACTAGCATCTTCAAAACACATAAAGACAAACAAAAAACAGATCTGAGAAAAAGCAAGCAATAAAAATTTCCAACTGACTAGAAAAAATAAAGTCCATTCTCTGTATACTACTACTATAAAGAAATCCTGGAAGTGATGGCAATTAAAGTCTCATGTGCATGTATAGACAAGAGAAACAGCAATCCAGAAACGAGGCCACACCTGTGAGCATCCACCTTATCACTCAGGCAGCCAAAGAGCAAATAGAAACTGGCATTTAAAAGGATGATTCAATTTACTAGAGTTTGATTCATTAATGCAGTTCTAATGAAAACTCTGCATAGCTTCAGGAAAGAAAAGTACCATGGCAGAGAGATGTAGGAATGAAGAWATATCTGCACCATGCTGAAACTCAAAGAGACATATGAAGAGAGCAGAAGTTTCCTATTTTGCTTGCAATATAGAGAAGTGCTTCTTTTGCAGCATTTATACTCATCATCTACATGAGTGCCAGGCTCCGTGGGGGAGTCTGGAGCCTTACCTGCAACCACTTTTATTCATTGCCTGGGTCAATGTCAAACTCTAGACAGGACTGCTTGTTCTTTTCCCCCTTGACTTTCACCTTTTTGGTACTTAATTTTCTAATCTTTCCTCTTGTTCAGCATTTATATATTATTATTATTAATAATAAAATTGCCTTAGCCAGCCAGCATTGCCTTTTTTCTGTAACCACTCAATGCTAACTGTCTAGTCAAAAAGCTACTAGTCACCATACACAGGCTGCTRAGCCTTTGAGTAGAGGATAAGATTGTGATCTGTGTCCATCTTTCTAGCAGGAAGATTTCAAGCAAGTAGGAATGATCATYCAACTATAAAGCACACTTTACGCCTCTTCTCTCCTTTACGCACGTTTGTCCTTAAAGAAAGAGGACTCTACATGAGAAAAGCAACTCATCCCCACTATTTTTTTCCATTTATCCCAAAATGCAGTAGTTACTTCTAATAAGGTGTAAAAATGGTCAGATAAGGCACATTCTGTCCTCAGGAACCTCTATCTAAAATGAAAGGGCAACAAAGTATTGATAAAATGAAGGCTGTACTTAATACATAGCATTTCAAATGATTAGCTGTTTTTATCTTTTTAATACAGGCAGAAGACAGAAGMTTTAATGGTAACTGTTTTCTATAGATAAAGCACACCAAAGTCTGAACATGATGTACAAGAGAGTGATTGGGAATAGCMTTCCTGGATTTACCAAGAGCAAACTGTGCCTGACCAACCTGATTACCTTCTATAATGAAACAGTCAGTTCTGAGGCTGAGAGGAAAGTCATGGATGTCATATAAATTGACATAAAAATGGCCTTTAATAGTCTCCCATGGTTTGCCACTGCACCCTCATAGCCAAATTGGGAAGACAAGGTTTGGTTAGGTGGTGGGTGGGTGGAGAATTGGTTGGATCACTGAGCTTAGAGGACTGTGATCAGCAACATAAAGTCCAACCAATAGCCAGTTATTAGTTGCTGCCCTTAGGGATCAATACCTGGGCCAACAGCATTTAATGTCTTCAATAAAGACCCAGATTCTAATGAATGGGGAGATTGGTCAATTCACTGAAAGGCAGATCTGCTATTCAGAGGGACTTTGACAGCTAGAGGTACAGGTAGACAAGAACCTCACGAAGTTCAATAAAGGCAAATGCAAAGTCCTGCATCTGAAATGGAGTATCTCATATACCTGTAAAGGCAGAGACCAACTAGCCAGAAAGCAGCTTTGCAGAAAAGGTGCTCAGGATCAGAAAGTTGGACATGATCCAGCTAYATGCCCCTGTGGTAAAGATGGTCATCTGTATAACAGGATGTCTTAGCTTGAATGTAGCCAGCAGGTCAAGAGAGATATTACTACCCTCTATTCAGCTCTGGTGAGAACACATTAGAAGCACTGTGCCCAGTTCCGGTATCCACACTACAAGATAGATATTAAGGTATCAGATCAGATCCAGTAAAGGGCTGTCAAGATGGTTAGGGGCCTGGAAGACATGACATGTGAGGAGATTGTTCAGCCTCGGAAAAGACTAACAGATCTATTGCTCTCTTCAACTACCTCTTCAACTCTCTTCAACTCTCTTCAACAAAAGAGAGCATGCAGAAAAGAGGGAGCCAGATATCTTGAAGGTGCATGGTGATAAGACAAGATCCTAACTGACAGAAGTCGATCCATAGAAATTATACGATTAGACATCAGGAAAAGCTTTTTCACAATGAGCATGAACAGATATCCAAAAAAGTTGCCCAGACAGGTTGTAAAATAGCCATGGCTGGAGATACTCTCAACTCAACTGAACGTGGTCCTCAGCAACCTGACCCAACTGGACCTGGTCTGATTAGGGATTGGACTAGATGACCTCCAGAGGCCCATAAAGTATATATAATTAATATCTTAAACTGAGGTAATGCTACATAGCAACAAAATAATGTTTTTGTTTACTTTTTCACCTATTAAAGTTAAACGACTGAAAATGACTGTATTCCTTATGTACATGAAGTACATGGCTAAGAGAGAATTTGTTAATTTTATTAGGAAAAAGGAGAACCCTTTAGGAGAATCCTAATTCTCCTAGAATTGTTCATTTGAAGAAAAAGACCTATATGAACCCTCAAAGAGCAGAAGAAAGTTTTTTTTGGCAGAACAGACATATACTTAAGGGTTGTGCTGAGAAAGTTTTTTTTCTTATTCTGCTTTGTTTCTTCTGTAGACTCTAAAAATATTTTGCTTGGAGTCACTCTAGTCACAGGAGACTATGGCCTCCCAGGGGAAAAGCTGTGGCTAATGCATCAGTTTAAAAACACTTGAACAGTCACAGCTGGTCACAGAGAGTTACAAATAAACAGCAGTGTGTCTGAGCACTAAAGAACTCAGGACTGATTTCTCCCCAGAGGGAAAGGTTTCTGGCCTCAAAACTGAACTGAACAGATTATAAGACAGACTACAAAAAAGGCTCAGATACTTTGCTAAAAAGGAAAGAAGAAAGCAACCAGACAGTGCTCCTGAATTGTACCCTATCAAAAATGTCAAGAGAATATACAATCCTAGGCACAAAAATCTATGCATCCAGCTTTTATAGTGATGATGCTGTCAGTAAAATCACTATTTATTTTTTATTTGAAACTTACTCATAACAAGAAAAAAATATCAATTGCCTTCTGTGAATAGATAAAATGAATTTTGCAAGGTTGACAAGTTATAATACCATTGACATGACAGCTGCAGATGTTGGCCACTGAAAGATTCAGGCAGATTAAGTTTGTTATCACGGCTACAATGCATTTTTCAGTGATTAACAAATAACATCTCTGGATTCCACTAAAATAACAAGATATAAAAACCCAAGAAACCAAGCACTAAATGTGCCTTATAGGTATCTATGTCTCTATTTTAAGAGGTCTGTGGCAGTAGTTACTTATCTATACTTATTTTTGCACATCTTCTATGAACCTCTAATAAAATTAATGCAAGAACTCTGCTACAATGCAAAAGTTTTATATGGTCTATTAGTAAATCACGCAGCCTAATAAATTCATMTTACCTTTCTATTCCAGTAACTGTTCCTCCCTCCAATAATTATACACCTTCCCCCCACTACTTTCCTCAAGTATCTGCAGATGAAAAGTACCCATGTAACTGAGAAGTGAGTTAAAAGCATTAAGAATTACATGTTGGTGAACATGAGCTGTTCAGTTATCAACACAGGACTCCAGCTCAAACCCCTACTATAAGTTATACTAGGTTCAACTTAAATGATAGATTGTTCACTTATGTAGAATCTTTTTCAATATATAAGCTCCATCTCAGGCTAGACACATGACCTTTTAGAAGTAATATTCCTTAGAAAAAACAAATCCTCTGATAACCTATATAAAATTAGAAGTAAACATAGTAATTAGAGGAGACAGTTCAAGGCAAAACTCTCCTTGCATTACCAACACCTGACCTAGACTGTAGCTGAGTCACAAGGGGTTTGTTTATTTGCCACTCAACCTTTCTACTCCTGAAGAAAGGCATACATGCAAAACCTATAGATTAGATATGGTGTATACATATGTGTGTGTGTTTATTATAAAATAAAAGGTCCGTAATTACRGATGTGGCTCAGTGATGAAGAACTAGAAGAGGAAAACTATGTTTCATCTCCTGTCCGTAAAACCATGCTGTGGAGAGGCCGACCCTTCAAACTACACTGCTGTCATTTTTCCCGAGGTTTGCTCGCAAATAACCCACAGTAAGTCACACTACATTAGCGTGCAAAATCTATGTTAATGCAGTACTTGGCTGGCACTTTCAAGTGTACAGACGTCACAAAGTTAAAGATTGCACTGCCCCCAGCAACTGTTACTTAGTAACCCTCTGCACATAAATAGAATTTTACATTACTGCATACGTGTTGTGAAGGCCTCAATTCTACAGGCCAGCCAGAATCAGAAGAATTCATGCAGGGAAGTGTAAATTAAACTCAGCCCAGCCACACTTGAATACTTCTCTAGGCAGGGAATTTAACTGGAGAGAGAAAAATTGTTCAGGAACGAAGAAGAATTTCCACTACAGTTGTTCTTCAATATTTCAACATAAAAAGGGGGAACATACAACTTCAGAGAAGTTAGTATTCAAGCAGATTCTCTGCTACTGCCCAGATATTGGGCAGTGCAGCCTTCAGACACTGCATGAACGTGATGGAAACTAGACAAAGCTCTTCCCTGGAGGTACCTTCTCCACTAGAGATACCATAATTTATTGGTCTACATAATATCTAGGTACAATTAGCATCACAAGATCCGCAGTCAAAGTATTACTAAATGAGGCTGCATAAAATATGCTAGATGCAGGGGAGAGGAAAACAGGTGGATCAAGATAGATGTAAAAAGTTGATTAGAATTCATCAACTCTAAATATTTAAAAACTGATATAACTACATTGCATTAAGATATATTGAATCYTTCCCATAAATGGACTACATCTACTACCTGTGAAATGACAGCCTATTCAAACTACATGAATAACTACCAGCATAGGATTTCAGAATCACTTTGGACCAAGAGATTGCTTCTTCAGCATAGAAGAAAACAAATGTYCTGCCAGAAATATCCAGGTATCTTTCAATCAACACCCTACCACTGCAAAGCACACACTGTCATTACTCTGCTTCTTCCCATTCTTTGCCTCTAGCACACAGTAATTTCAYCTCCTGAAATGTTTTATTCTAATCAAAGTTAATTGTCCTAATACAGAAGCAACTGGTTCAGTTCCATGAACTGCATTTTACAAATATATTCATATGAAGAGGTTACATGTATAGTTGTGGTTACTACACTGAATGACTAAGTGTAAGTACACGGATAAGCAAACATTTCATTTACAATCCTATTAGCAAGTTTATAACCACTCACAACAACAGTCTAGAACCCATTCCCAACCACAGCATTCAAATCATTTCCCACTTCTTCTTAAGAATTAACAATAATTAGAATCGCAGAATCATAGAATCATCAAGGTTGGAAGGGACCTCCGGAGATCATCTAGTCCAACCTCCCCGCTCAGCAGGGTCACCTACAGCATGGTAGACAGGGTTGCATCCAGGAGGGCCTTAAAATTCTCCAGAGAAGGAGACTCCACAGCCTCTCTGGGCAACCTGGTCCAGTGCTCCGTCACTCTSACAGGGAAGAAATTCCTCCTCACGGTCAGGCGGAACTTCCTGTGCTTCAATTTCTACCCATTGCCTCTTGTCCTGTCACACAGGGCAACTGAAAAGAGTCTGTCYCTGTCCCCTTGACACCTTCCCTTCAGGTACTTGTACACATTGATAAGATCCCCCTCAGTCTTCTCTTCCCCAGCCTGAACAGGCCCAGCTCTTGCAGCCATTCCTCATAGGGCAGGTGCTCCAGCCCTCTGATCATCCTCATAGCCCTAYGCTGGACTCTCTCCAGTAGCTCCATGTCTTTCTTGTCCTCGGGAGCCCAGAGCTGGACACAGGACTCAAGATGAGGCCTCAGCAGGGCTGAGTAGAGGGGCAGGATCACCTCCCTCCACCTGCTGGCAACACTCTTCCTAATGCACCCCAGGAGACCATTGGCCTTCCTGGCCACAAGGGCACATTGCTGGCTCATGGTCAGCTTGTCATCCACCAGCACTCCTAGGTCTTTCTCTGCAGAACTGCTCTCCAGCAGGTCAGCCCCCAGCTTGTACTGGTGCCTAGGGTTCTTTTTCCCCAGGGGCAGGACTCTGCACTTGCCCTTGTTGAACCTCATGAGGTTCCTCTCCACCCAGCTCTCCAGCCTGTCCAGGTCTCTCTGAAGGGCAGTACAGCCCACAGGTGTGTCAGCTACTCCTTCCAGCTTGGTATCATCAGCAAACTTGCTGAGGAAGCACTGCATCCCCTCATCCAGATCACTGATGAAGAGGTTGAASAGGATGGGACCCAGTACTGAGCCCTGGGGGACGCCACTAGCCACATGCCTCCAACTGGACTCCATGTTAAAAGGGTTTCTGAATAACTCTCCCCCTAGCTCCCACAACTCTCCTCCCATGATTAGGTAACTCAACACTCATGATCTAAGTTCTCTCTGCAGAATTCCACCTTCAGACAACTAAATAAGGTTATTTCTGTAGAGTTTAAAGCTTATTTTTCTGAGCAATCAACACTTTAAAATTCCAGTTCCTACTTAAAATACTTCCTCTGTTGCAACTATATTTCAATATGCACAATGCAGTAACAAGCAAGATCGCCTAACTCACGTGAAAAAGTCTGTATTCCTGTCTGAAGTATCAGACAATTTTTCTTTTAAGGAATATAAGCTATGAACCATAACAAGTTTTGAAATTAACCACATTAGTGACTCCAGATGCTCAGAGGTGCCCCTAAAGTCCTCTTTTTATTTTTATTTTTTATTCTTCTTATTATTATTATTATTTTTAGAGCCGCAAGACTCAACTTGGCAGCTTAGCAGCAGAATTGGAATGGAGAACAGAGCAGAAGACTTGGCCAAGCCTTAGTCAGTGATTGGGACAATTAACTGGCCATCTGGATCTCTGCACAGAAGAAAGCAGCTCTGCACCTGCTCTGCCAGCCCACAGTTAGTAGCCTAATTGGTTAAAGCAAGCTGATCATGGATAAAGTGGGATGACTTCTATACTGCTGAGACCAGTGCTCAGAAGCTGGGACTGAAGCCAAGACACCTGCTCTGAGTGGAACAGTCTACTTATAAGCTTAATGTGTTCAGAGGGTCTTCTGAACACAAGCTTCAAAAAACTGAAATAGAAATTATAAAAGATCTGTGATTTAGTTAATGCAAAATCTATGTTTTAAGCACCTTAAGYTTCAAAAATACAACTCTCATTCGCCCATAATCAGGTAACTCAATAGCTGCAATCTCCCATTATCAACTATTAACTGCATTATAACATGCATTATATTATCACGCTATAAACGCTCTGATATTTAAAAGATCTTAGAATCCCCTTTTGAAGGTAGACATGTCTCATTCCCACTGCTGTTTGTGTACTTGGTGCTAAATGTCACTGGCCAAGAAACCTAAACAACCCAGTGAGAGGATATGAGAATCCATCTAAATGCATTAATTGAAAGGCCACAACTGGAATCCTTTCAGCTTTCTTTCCCTAAATGCCAAAAAAACTTTTATTTCTAGGTATTTTTATCTATCCAAATATGGCCTATACAGCAAAGTATAACACAATAATAAATACAGAAGAGACACCAGAAGAAAGAAAAAGGGTAAAACAAGTAGAAAAGGTATACAGAAAAAAAAAAAATCAGAAGTCCTCTCCTTCCAAGAGAGCTGCAGAAAAGCAGAGTACTATGGTCAAGTAAGAGTAAGAAGTATCAAAGCTTAATTTTAAGTAAGTTTTTCATCTGTTTTTTTCCTACTTACCAATATCCTTAATTATAAGGCAAGAAACYACTGAAATAAATAAAGAAAAACCTCTTCTTAAGAGTTGTATTTTCTTGAAACACTGAATTGTGTGTGTGTAGGGGGAATTATACATGTTTGCAAGAATCCTGAAGTTGAAACTTGCAAGTCCACATTCTCAGCACTTACAAATCAACATAGTTTCACTTAAATCAAATCTGAACATGATGTATTACAGTGATTCAAATGTATCACAAAAAATACACAAGTTTTATTTGAACATGGATTTGATTCTGAAGAGAAAATGAAGATTAGTACCACATCACTAGGCAGTACTGGTTTCACTCAGCTAGTATTTTGTAGCATGAGACAAGTTATTTCTTTCATATCAGTTGGAAAAAAGTAAGTTTTAATCTTTATTATGTAGAATTTTTGATCTAAAAATGTCATCTAATGTGACTGAGCTCTAGAAATAACATGATCTTTCCTACACGTACTAATTTTTCTGTATAAGAGTATACTAGAAATAGTCATTTTGAACAGTGAGGCTCACCTACTGTGAGCTCCAAAACCTTCTATACAACACTAAATATATATGTTTATAAATATTACTACTATGTATTTGTTAATTTTTTAAAACATATTTAATATATTTTATGAGTTATTTAATGTTCCTCAGGTTGAATCACTAATCTGAAATGCTGTTTAGTCCCACATTGATCTACTACTAATCTGCCAAGTCTCATAAAAATAAATAGGGTTTCAGATTATGGGATAAAAAAAAGAAAAAGGGACAGTGATTATAACCTACTAGGTTGAAATAAACAAACCAATAGGGCTGTCTGACYGTGCATTGTAAGACCAATTTCTCCCATAGTAGAAAGCTTTGACTCAACATCAAGGAAACATATGGCCTGTAGTTCAAGTGGAAACCAAAATGGATAGTAAGACTCTGTGAGGTGAACTTYTCTCACCTTTTAAAACTAATATAGTGAACACACTTGCAGCCACATAGAAATACATATACATACATACACACACACACATATATGTACATATGTATGTATTTGTAATTAAAGCTGGATTTAAAGTTCTCAGTTCCACTTAGAATTTTTTCTGGGAAACAGAGCAATGCAAAGTCTTCTGTTTTATAGTTAAGACAAATACTTTAACAGGCAAAAGGTACAGAGACAAAAAAAAYTGGTTTTATGACAGAAGAGTATATAAATGATGATGATCTATCAGAGAAAACCCTGAGACAGCTTTAATTTTTAACTCCTTCAAATATTATTGGCAATACAGGAGTACTGGCAACGGGTTGCTTGGGAGTGCTACTGTGGTAGGCTGCAAAAGTTTGCTGAAGGTTCTATGTCAAAAATGAAGAAAGAGTAGGCTGGAGGAGAAAATTTTTCAAGTGGATATGTGTTGTCAGAGAGGTGCAAATTTTATATTTTCTTCTGCAATGCTCCCACCTTCCAGATAAGACTGCTCATCTGCTGGTCACCTCTGCACTGTTTCCAAGTGTGCAACTGCACTGTTAATAATGAAGTACTATTTCTAATGTCTCAAAAATCAAAACATAGTACTGAATTTTGACGATATCAAAGACAAAATGCTAGCAGGAACTAGTATACAGACAGAAGACAGGGTGTAAGGAGTAGGAGGAAGGTGAAGATAAAGGTGAGKAAGGAAGAGGGGGCGTGTGAAAGGTTGGAAAAATGTGTTAGACATTTAGTGAGTCAGTTATGACCACAAAACCAAAAATTACTCAGATTTTAACGTAACAATCTGGGATAGTACCTGTTAACCAAGATGTTTCCAGTATATCAGGATTTCCATGAYTCATCTGAAAAAATCTCTGTACTGCAAGACAGTGAACCCAGTTCTAATAGCTCTTGCATGGAACAGGAAGTACTGTCAATTAATCCCACTTCGTAACGTGGACACAAAAATAGAGATAATTTTATGATAACTGACTTGAGAGAGATCTCATTGGTGACAGACTTGGTAAAACTTCTGGCTCCTGGTTCTCTTCTGTTGCTTTTTAACTGCAAGGAAACTCATGAACAAGCTAAAGTTTCCCCACACCTCCCTGAATTCAGCACTGCTGAAATAATCATCATTAAATTTTCATTAAGTCCAGGTGCAATACCAAACTGAATGTCACTCTGTGGCATTGTGACAGAGATGTAAGACTTCCATTATTGTCTCCTCTTGATTATAACCRATGCTAGAAGTCACCCTAATTATCCAAGTTAAGTGGTATGGATCTTGCAGCTTTCATCTCTGCACAAATTATGATACTGTTATGGCCACATCCATAGGATGCTGCAGTGAAAGACCAAATTGTCCTGAGAATTAACTCTATCCAATTCTGTGATTCTGTGATTGAGTTTTTCGAAACTCAAAAATTTGAATTTTTTGAAATTAAACTATWTTACTCTGCTTAAAAGTTCATCAATGTCCTTTAGCAAAAGCCTCCCCTGCCCCCAGCAAATGCTAGCTAGGTACTTCCACCCTCATACAYATATGTATAGGTCATATAAAAGTTTAGTAAAAAAGAAAAAAATATTTTGTGACATTTTAGCTTGAAGTGGAAAAACAGTTTTTGAACTGCTGTGGCAGAGAAGTCAAATTTACATATAACTACAAACTAACATGTACATATAACTACAATTACTTAAAGAAATCACTGTTTATCATTCATCTTCAACTTGCSAAGTATAAAAAGTTACTGTTTAACTACTGTTAAACTTTTCCTTTGCATAGGAAAGCCCTGTATCTTTTTCCTTCTGATGTCCATTTTATATTTGCTGAATTTATAGATCAAAGCAAGATTTACCTAGCATTAGCAATGCAGAACCCCTGTTGTCTGCTTTTGCATGGCAGAACATTTGGCATCAGACTTTAGGAGAGGCTGTTTTTTGGCTTTGTATTGATGCATAAAGTAAAACAGTGTCTCACAATCAGTTACATTCAGTTACCTACCTTCACAGGCAGTTTACACTAACAAAAGTACAAATAAGGAAGAATAGGGAAGTTAAAACTTGGTTCCAATGCTGCTCTTTCCAACTGCTGCACAGGAACATCAAAGAAAACAGAACTAGCATTAGAGGAAGAAAATGAGGGTAAACTTCACAGTGCACTTTTACAGGCATTTAATACTGTGATAAGTCTTATAGGAAGAATCACCAGTCCTCTTAAGACACTAGTGAGRGAACACTAGTTACAGGTCAGTTGTTCCCCATCTCACAAGTGGAAGATGGGGATTCTTTTGTGGTTTGGTCCCAAGTACCCATAGGTAAACTTTGGCAGGCTTTCCATTAGTGAGAATGCACTCCCCATTACTCTAACACTGTCACTGATTTCACAAAAGTAATAAAGTTCTAAGTTAATATATTACAGTAAAAGATCCTCCTCCCCTCTTTTATTTATTTATTTTTTAAAAGGGCCTCATGAAATATAATTACTGGAAATTCCAATTTGTTAGGCTGACCTTTCTCACACACTTTCAGAGCAGGTGATGCAACGTATCACCACATGATGTAGCATGCTGACGTACGAATCATCAAAATAGTCAAAGCCYCAAAAGGTAATGAGAGGAAGAACATACTGGTCCATTTCAGGATCTCCACGTCACTTGATGCTTTCTCAAGATTAAAAATATAAACAACCTCACCTTTTTTCAGTGTGAAGTTGCTAAAATGTTGAACAAAGTGTTCTCAGGCTGCAGTACAGGTTGACTCTAATAACAGAAGCCACCTCGGCAACTAGAGTGGTTTACAAAGAGTTCACAGAGAATGGACAGTGCATTACATCCCTGTTCTTCCAAATCCTTCCTAATTTGAGCGGTATTATCATTAAACTCATTCGAAAGGACATTCACCTAGTTCTGTATCAGAGCTGACACGAAGTAGATATGATGGAAACCACACTGCAACAGCACAACATCTCATGCACAAGACCTTAAAAAGAAGAGAGTGCACTTCCCTCTTCTCTCAACAGTTCTACAGGCTGAGGAGAGGGTGGGAGAACAAAGCCAAAGACCCTGCCTCCTCCCCAGCCGAAACCACAGCGACTGCGCCTCTTCCTTTTACAGCCGCGCAGGCTTAACCAGCTCGAGACCTAAATCAAGAAACATCAGTACTTAGCAGTTGTGTGCACATTCTCAGTGCACTTCACATAACAGCTACCTTATTTACTCATGTTTTCAGTGAAACTCAGAACTAGTGAAAAAATTGCCAATACTACGCTATTCAGACAGCTCTAAATACAGGCACTGCAGGTCTGCAAGAACTTGCTCCTTACTCATATCTGTCATCTCCCTGCTTTAACTCTTCTACCAGTTACTCTGTGCAGAAGCCTTGCTACCTTCAGCAGCATGCAGATATAAACAAGAAGTTGAAACACAGAAGCACAAAACTACCAGCTCCGGCAGTTTACACTTGCAATGATCTCTGTATATTTTAGATGCTGGAAAGATTAAATATTTTAACAATTATAGACTAATGGCTATAAAGTTTAATGAACAGTCAAGAATTTAAATACAATCAGATTTAGACACACAAATTGATCCTGTTAACTTTAGCAGAGCTACTTGCTTGACTGTTAGACATATACTCCAATACAATACTGAATTCTGTTCTCAAAGTTAATTTTTTGAATAAAATTGTCATAGTCATCACATAATTCACATTCTCAGAGGTTTTGAACAGTACTGTCATTTGTGTATCTCTATGATACCATCTCACTAGCTGAAGCACATTGATGCCTCAAGGCTCCACTCAAGGTCTCAAAGTACTCTGCTATTAATACAGAATGACACTGCATCTGTCTCAGCAATCTAGTTAGACAGTATGAAGGTTAAGAAATGAAATAGAAGGAGAGAACAAGCACAAAGGGATTTGCTTAAGGCCAAAAAACTAGGTCAATGGCAGAATTTGAAGAAAATGGGCATCTATCGAATTGAACTGGCCTCGCTTAACCTGAGTTCCCAGAACTTCCATTCACTCCTCAGAAGGGGTTTTGCCTCTTGTTAAAGCAATGCTTTCCTGTACCAGACACCAGCTTCAGTGGATATCAGCTGTTCAAAGGTCCAAGAGAATTCCTATAATGTGTAACATGTAAAACTGGTCGATGAAAATGCTCATCAGATCTCTCACAAAAAACTTGTGCTCTCACAACACAGTATTTTAAACTTTTTCYTGTTTTTCCTTTATTTTCAGAGAGATTTGTTTAAGAGATACACTATAGCCTCTGTGGTCTATTGTTTTATAGCAAAAGGCAAAAAAAACGGTGAGTAAAAAACTCCATTGCACAGGAGAAGAAAAAATACTGTTATACAGCTTCAATAAGTAAAAAAATGAAAGGTCTGCACTGTGATTATTTTGTGTGTGATAATAGGACTACTGCATTTAAACATACTAAAAAAAATAAAATAAMGAACATGTGTAAATGTTCTCAGTAAAAGTACATCCCACAAAGCCTTCCCAGACACCAAAATCCATATAATCTGTATAATTCAAGCATTTCTCAAACAGTACATATTAAAAACTAAACCTTTTTATCTTATAAAAATAACACTTGGGGGCAATTAATAATAATAAAAATAAGACTTAATCTGTTTTTTCCTTTCTTGATACGTTATAATGCATACCAAGAGGAAGCACCTGGTGAAAACCACAAAGATGGTTTAGGACTTTAAACTTTCTCAACGCTGAGAATCAGAGCATCAGAGGAGATCTGTGTGAAAACCCTTTTGCTGCAGATTGTTCAGTGTCTATGAAGTGAACATTACAACTACTGATCCAACCTTTTTCCTCATCAAGAACAGCCATAAAACTTTCTATTAATGTTATCAAGAGTCAGACTAGGCAAAGTGAGAGATTTCTGAACATTAGCAAGATGAACAGGGACAAAAGGTAAGGAAGAAAAAAAATCTGAGAATCATTGTAGTAATCATCTGATTTATTTCATATTGTCGTAATTTTCATACCAATGTTAACCATAGCAATTAAGTTGAACTCAGTTGTGCAGGGTTCCCTTTAAATGCTGGAGACGAGTTAGTTTTCTAAAATTATCACATCAAACACTGACATATTACAGTATCCAGGTACATACATAKGGTAATTAAAGTCATAAGTTTATTATGCAGCAAGACCTGATCATTATTAATAGATTTAATATAGTTCAAACAAAATATTATTAACCTGTAAATTATATGCTTTATTACTATATCTGTTTTCAATTTCTGCCTGTGAAAAAAATAATATACTGTGGCAAATACCTTTTTTGGGTGTTTGGTCAGAACTCTGGGAAATGTGTATCAGACATAGCAATTGGTTTTGGTTCCTTGCTATTTATTTACAGCACATCCAACGTACATCAAGGACATAAAATAGGCAGATGATCCAATATTGCCAATAATCTAACACATTCCAGGTTCTCATAAGCTTTCTGAGCAATCCTTTTCACGAGGCAGGGGTGTGGGTTTTGATCTTTTGTTACAGGTCACAATCTTGCTTTCCAGTGCCCCATGACACTATGTGACCAGAGGTACACAGAAACCAGGTTGCGAGGACTTTCTGCATTTGGTATTTGTTGTAGGATACATGAGACAATGACTACATTGTCATTTCTACGCCCATGTTCCTGGAAAATCAACAATGAAGTTAAAGGCCAATTTCCGTAGGTACCAAGAAGGCACTGTACAGAATTCRCTGAGGGAGGCAGCCAAAAAAGGAGTGTTGCAGAGAACTGAACTAGCATAATACTTAAGGCAGCTTTAGTTATTCTAGAACAGCACACAGCAATTTGTAGTTTAATGGTGTCAAATTCTACAGAATAAACTACAACTTGGCATGGAGACCAGTAAAACTTTTTTCAACCACTCTAAATTCTACCTTAAGCTCTCAGGGTCTTTAAAGACAGTCAGGGCATGGGGAATAACTTACTCTTTTGTTGTTGCTCCTAGATATATTTGTGTAAGTTTAAATCCAAATACTAGTACTAAGAACAAAATTAAATAAACTTGAAATGTTTAAGATAAGGATTTATAAACCTAGTAATGCATTAACAAGACTGCAAAGTCTAAAACCATTCAAAGTAAAAAGATACAAGAGAAATTGCTGTATTAGAATATATTAAAAATATGCTATTTTTGAGGTCTCATCTGGAGTACTGCATCCAGTTCTGGGCTCCCCAGTACAAGAGAGACATGGAGCTACTGGAGAGAGTGCAGCGTAGGGCTATGAAGATGATCAGAGAGCTGGAGCACCTGCCCTGTGAGGAACAGCTGCGAGAGCTGGGCCTCTTCAGCCTGGGGAAGAGAAGACTGAGGGGGGAATCTTATCAACGTGGATAAGTACCTGAAGGAGGGKGTCAAGCAGATGGGGCCGGGCTCTTTTCAGCACGGCCATGCGACAGGACAAGGGACAACATGGCATAAACTGAAACACAGGAAGTTCTGCCTGAATATGAGGAAAAAYTTCTTTACAGTGAGAGTGACAGAGCACTGGTACAGACTGCCTGAAGAGGTTGTGRAGTCTTGTCTAGAGATATTCAAAACCCGCCACGACGCAATCTTGTCTACCATGCTCTAGGTGACCCTGCTTCAGCAGGGGACTGAACTAGATCCCTTCCAACCTCAACCATTCTGTGATTCTGTGATTGCTGGATTCATTGAATACTACTTATGCCTCTCACAAAAACTATTAAAAATGCAGACATAGGAAATAAGAGAAAGATCTAAAAGAAATGAGACAGAATATGTTACTGTTTTAAATAAAACATACATGTTGTTGTAAATATTTTCCTCCTCACTTAGGTGAAATTGATCATCTGTTTTCAAAACATCCAGTTAGCTACACTATCTCTCCTCTTTTTTTTATGAAAGAATTATTATAGGCTGGCATATTTATAAATCTAGRTAACAACAATATTTTAAAAGAAACATCACAGCATGAGAAGCCATCGTGTTGTCTTTTGCAAATTTGCCAAGTTGAAAGCATTTTGATTTCATGATAAAAATGTGATGAATTAATTACTTTCTGGTTCTCCATCTACAATTTTGTCATTTAAATACCCAAATTTACTGAAAACAAAACAAAGGTAGATGTCAACTCAAAAACATAGTCATTGCTGTTATACATTACAGGACATTCACTGGACAAGTAAGAGTTATGACTGCAGCTGTCTGCCAATAGTCTCTCTAGTCACCATTCATGTAAGAGCTATCTTGAGAACTGGTCTCAGTTCAGGACCCAGTACAATGTTTGTGCAGCAAATTTGGTATCACTTGTTCAAAGCAGCTGTCTAAGATGGTATTCTCCTTTTGTATTGTATTTTGGGGGAACAGAAAAATTGCAACCAGGTTGAAGTTTCAAAAAATGAATTTTAGAAGGCCACTTAATGAAATGTTAGCTTCTTTAACTGTAATCCTGCTGTTAAGAGTAAAGAGCAGCAGTTCCTCATTTCCATTACAGTCTCTGCAAGTTCTCCACAATTGTTTCCCATWTCATACTACAAGACTGCTGGGAAACCAATTTTAATTGCAGTTATGCAGCTGAACAATGAGAATAGTTTTTAGTTTAAAAGGAGAAAAAAAAAGTATCACATATGGTTACTACTAACATTAAGAACTTTACTACTGCCTGTAAGAACTGAATCAAGATTGACCGGTTGTACACAATACATAGTAGCACCTTAACCATGTATTTCCTGATTTAAATCTGTGGTCCTATCATTTCTTGCAACATTATTATTGTTCTATGTGCATAAAGGGAGATCTTGATAAAGCATTTCCTATTTTTCAGTTCGGCCTTCTGTTTTATTTTTACATGACAATGAGTGAGAGACAGAGTACTACTACAGAAAAATACATTCCACCTTCAGAAATATTTAGGTAAATAAATGCCATTTTGATTGCAGAAACAGCATTTTTTATGGACTAGTTGGGCAAAACAAAGAATTCAGACAATCCATTTSCTTGATGATCTGTCTCACGTATTAGTTGTGAGATTCATGCTCACCTGCCTTATGCTCACCACTGCAGGATCTACATCTACTGCTATCGCTATTCCTTTGAAGAAGCCTTTCTAGTTTGAGGATCTACGTGCCAGACAACTCATCAATCTGTCACCCAGATGTGTCAGACACATGTGATCCTAAAGTGGGAGAAAAGTTATGATGTATTTYTCTGAGCAGGTTTTGTGCAGAGGATACACACTGCACAACAGCCCGTTGTGCTCAGAATACCTGCCAGATTACATTTGCAGGATCTCACAAACTTGATCAGAAAAGAACTGAAATATTTGGCTAAAGGTATCTGTTTGGTGCATTTGATGTGGTTGGATCATGACAACACCATTTCCTGGAAGGGAAGTAACCAGAAGCTTTGAGGTAATGACCGCAGCACAGGGCACACATTACTTTTTGCATTAAAACTGAACCTTAGGGCCACAACACCATTCTGTAATGCACTGCACACACACAAAACAGAAACACATGTAGCCTATCATTCTCTGATCCTCCTGTTTTCTCCTTMTTCCTTCCAGTGTGCTTACCTATTTTCCAACATTCTGCCTCCCCAAAGGAGATGTCAAAGAGCTAGTAGCTATATAATTTCCAGCCTGTTTACCTTTTGGGGTTGGCTGCTTATCTGTGGCACTGCAAAGCAAAACACCTGTATTCCTCCATACAAAGCACAGAATCTAGAGTGTGGGCTCAGGCTGTTAACTGATATTTTTGGGAAGGGATGGGAAGAGGAAAGTTAGAAACAGCTAGTAACAAGAAGCAACTTTTTATAGTAAGGACCTCTGTRAACATTATTTCTGTACAACTTAGAAAAACAAAAAAAAAGGTATTATTACAAGGCAAACAGCCTTTGTCTCCTGCAATACACAGCGTCAAAAATATATAACACAAAATACAGTGTCAGAAGAGGCCTGAAAAGCAGTATCAACTTCTAATTAACATTTTGATATTTTTTTTCTTTTTACTGGGGAGGAGATTTTAAAACCGTATCACTCAAARTGGAAAAACTTTTTCTTTATGATTCTCTTATTTTAAATGTCTTCATGAAGTTCCTTTCTTATGGATTAATATTTAGCCATAGCCAATCACGGCCGAAATAGAAAGCTGTCAACAAGTAGAACGTTATTCAGATAATTTTTTCCTTAAAAACTGCTGCTGTTGCCTTCTTCTAAAGCTCACTAGGTTCATTTTCACCATGACTGAGAAGCTTCTTATCCGATACACATCTGAAGCATGAAAACACCACATCTCTCATTATATCCAGCTCAGCAAAATCCAAATTTCATTTTCTCACACAGAACCTTCTCCTCTTAAAGTATATTATAATAAACAACTGTAGAAGAGTAACGGTGAAAGTAATTTTGTAAACAACATAAATACTATTTACATACTACATAATATGAGTTTGATAACCTGTCTATTTCTCAAATAGCCCTGCCTCTTGTATTTTCCACTCTTACCTTGGTTGGCTTCTCAGTGCTATGTTCTCGCTTTCCTACATGGTTCCCCATGACAGATCACCAGAACTTCAAATTCTGAAAAATAAAACCAAAACAGTATTTTTGCAACCAACACTGAAACATTTATACTGTAACACTAATTAAATTTTATATGACACAAAAGGATAGCTCTTGTACAACTAGAATTTTTACAGCTCAAAGTAAGATCTTTAAAAGGCTCAGTAAAAAAATACTTATCCGATCTGTTTTGCAAATCTAAACAACAGAAAGATTTCCTTCTGCTAAAACGGAAAAAAAAAAGAAAAAGAAAAACAGAGAAGGTAAGTTTAATAGGAAATCTGCACATAAGCCAAGACTGCAGTAGAAATTAGGTAGAAGCCATCTCTTTCAAAGTTATATTTAAAATACCAAAACACTGTAATAGCTATCAACTGATCTGTATCTTCAAGCTTTTATAAAAGATCACAAATTCCTTAAAAATCATATTAGCTATTATATAAACACCAATTACTGGGGAAAAAAAACACATTGAACTGCTAGTAATTTGCTGTGGAGGTGAGATATATTCTTTACAGCATACACTTTTTGGCCAACTGCATAAGAATGGAGTGTCAAGCCTTTCTTTGTATTTTCTGGTTCATCCTGTTGTATCTCAGCTTTAAGTGACCTGATGCAGGTTAAACCACAATATTTCACGAATTTCAGCTTTTGGTTGATACTTCTGGTTATGCTACATATTTCTTCTCATAGAGTGTATGTTTTTATACCTCATACACACTGTTGCTTTCAGCTGATCTAAATGTAACGCAAGGAAGCATTTAAAGCCCCAAAACTTAAAACTGTATAGAAAAAGAAGTACCAAGCTGACATTTTCTTCTCAGAATTACGGACCGAACTTTCAGCCATCAAGTTCAGTTTCTGGGGCTAACAGTATTATTTCATTACTCTGCAATAGTATTATAAACCTAGTGTTATAAAAGTTTTGTGTCAGAAACCTTTGCATAACCCTCTCACTATCAGATCGCTAAGTTATTTTGTTAGGTACAATCTTATGCAAAGGTTTGGGAGAAAAGGACAACAGACCTTTATTATTGTAGAAAATGTGTGAACTCCAGGCTGTTCATTAATAACTGTGTTTTCCAACAAGTGTAATAATCCCCCAGCCACCTGGGTGGATTTGTGTACCAAAGGATACTCATAAGGATAAAGACTTTGATTACTTATGATCTTCCTCCACAGAAATGTGTGCTTTATCAAAAGTAACTCTACCACGTCTCTTAACTGAACTTTTGGAGAGACTAGTAGAACTGTTTAGTTTTTATCCTCAGATACAAAGTTTCAAAGGAATGAGGTGCTACAATACCAAATCCACCATTCACTGAATTCCACTCACTCTAAAAATGACTGTCATACATTGCTCTATCTGTTGAACAATTCGCCCCTGGTATTTGCTTCTGAGGTCTCACAAAAGAAAAACTAAAAACCATTAATTAAGCTTACACCAGGTAGTGTTTACTGGCAAACTGTAATAACAGATTTTTAAAACAGTGCTATCCATCCTATAAAAGATTAGGATAAAAAATATATAGTCTTTAAAATTGTTAACAACCAAAGAATCAGCACAAACAATTCATGTTTTCCTGAAACTAAGAAAATTATCCTGAAAAATACAAACAAATGCATGTACACTAGATTCCTGAGCTGGACTAGCTCAAAGTGGCCTTTCCTCTACAAAAGACGAGCAATAGCTCACCCCTGACATTGCCTACTTGGCAACATAAGCAAAACATCAAATGGAATACAAAGCTATAGCAAACATTCAGATAGGCATCTAAGGGTTCCAAGCGTTCCTTTTCCAGTCATATACAGAAACAACTATCAAACTTGAACTACAATATATATTTAAGAAAACAGACGGCGGAGCTAGCACAAAACTTGCAAACTAGTGTTCTTATCTCTGTCCTGCCTCATCTTTCTCTCCTTGGTTTCTTCTGAGTAAAGCTTTGGGAACAACCACCTGTTCCCCTGAAACACTGAGCACAGCAGAATCCCAATTCTGCACTACCAAGGCGGAAAAAGGTATCAGAYACGAACAACGCTTTTGTACCACAATGTGAAACTATGCAGATAAATGTTGAAAATTACCTGTTAGCTTCATAACATACAGTGAAAACAAAAACAATAAACAAAACACTTCTGTTATGTTACAACCTAGATAGCTGCCAATGACAAGCTGAAAGGCTGATTTTCTCCTCAAACATCTGCACAAACAAAGCAAAAAAGAAAAAAGAGAAAAAGAGAAACACACAAAACGGTACACTGAAAGACAGCTAATGCTAATAAATCACATATGGAATAGAATTTATAAAAATGCTTGTTGGAAGGAAAAGCATAACATTATTCACCTACATATGGGCTGAGTATTAGGTTTTTCTATATGAAGAGACTAAAATGCTGAAAACTAAAAATTAATTAAGCCCATAAATCTGCACTCCCTTTTCCTTTACTATTTTGAATATGTCACAGGGACAACATGTGATAAAATTCATATGATTTACTCTTCTTATTCTCACTTCATATCTAGAAACACTAGTAAACACTACTGTATTAGTAAACACTAATACAACCAGATTTTACTTCATCTTTTTTATGCATAAATGAACACAGATGTTTAAACACAAGATGATAAATTTGCCATACATGCTTGCTACAAATTCCTCACATTGAGATAAAGCTACCTTTCAAAGGGATAAAAGCAACCAGATAGTTGCTACTAGAAGTCATAGAATTCTTCATGCTACCTATTAAATGGAGAAAACTGCAAGTTAATTCATTGGGGAAAAAAAGAACTTCCAAAAAAATCTGAAGTGACCTAAAAGTAGAAATGCATAGTGCAAAGTATTCTGTAGACATCTGATTAGGAAGTGAAAACATATGTATACACAAGGTATATAACCATTAAAATAATTCAGAGCAACAGATAAAAAGACCTAACTTCTCTCTTTACACTTACTCAGAAGGCCTCCTAACTTGATTAAACTTGGCGAACATGGGTCATTTTCAGGAGGAAGTACCAGCTGCTGCTAAGTCTTAAAGACTGATTATAATTCTTACTGTTCTAGAAAGACCACACTACGCAGCTCATATATGTTCTTATCTGTAAGCAATGAATTGAGTAACTTCAATTGGATTACTCCCTGTATAATCTTTGTAGAAACGTGTAGCCAACTATTTAAAAAAATCTGTCAGGGAAGAAGATTTGTATTTTCTTTTTAGTCACCTTCATAACATGTAGATTGCCAGAATAAGCAGCTATGTATATATTCAAGAAGCTTTTTCTAGCAGTCATTAACAAATGACATTCAGCTGACCAACATTCTTGTTTGCATAGGAATCCATGCATGCTTTAGCATAGAWAAACAGCCACAAAAACAGCCATGAAGCTCTAAAATAATGAAAAACGAAACTGCTCTGGAAGCATTGTAGAACTGCCATAACCCTCACTGAGCTGGGCATGAATCACTTCAAACAGCAAGATTCCAAAATAGGCCTGAGCACAAGACCAAGCTTATGACYACACCAACAGTATTTGTCCTAAACCTTCCTGATGAAGCACAGAAGGTTTCMTATTTCCTGTGAGATGAAAGATTTGACATGTGAGCTTAAGTCACAAGTGGATCTGCGAGGATCCTAATATCGTACCTGTCCACCTATAAAATYCCCTGTTAAACCTGCTGGTTTCAGTACAGTAAAACTGTCCTAGAGGCACAGGAAATGACAATCCACGTGAACAAACTGATTTAACAGCATCGAGGGCCCAGTTGAAAATGCTTCTGCTACCCAACAACCTCTGTGCGTGAATTAGTGACTCAGGCCTCCAAGCTGTACACAGCAACTTACTTCTCTCCAACGGAACAGCTGATTAGAAACAAGGGTTTGTAAACATACTTGATTATTTTATTCCATTGCAGTCCATCTGTTGAAACTAAGTGGTATTTATAGTTAAAAAAGAGGATCTAATCATCTTTACCTCCCCTCCCCACACAATCCTGTAAAAAGGTTTAAATTATGATTTAAAATTAGAAGTCTTACTGAAAGGCAGAAAACTTTTTTTTAAAAAAAGTTTCTGAATATACCAAGAAAGGTAGTGGTGTTACTGTTTTCAAGTTAGGCAGCTTTAACTGAAAATCTGAGTCTTCTCCCTCCCCTGAAGGGACCCTTAGAAAAGTTTAATACTAGTAATCCTAGACACTAAAGAGTGTCTATTTTCCTCCTATAATATCTAATAGAACATCATAATTTTTCTATATTCTAAAAACACACAAATTTCAACCCAGGAGCTAGTTTACAGTGACAACTAGTGAATCATAACAATTCAGGAATTACAAGAGTAATCTACCTAGAGAACCTTTACTGAGCATTAATGGTTACCTATGTTTAAAATCCATAAAGGTAAATCACAGGATGCCGCAAATGCATTAAGCATTACCCTCAAAAAGCAATTTAGTTATGTAAGGGTTAGATCCTACCTCCTCCCACACACTTAAGTGTATGACTCAACAGCACTACTCATAATAATAAAGGTATGCAAGTACTTACATATTTACAAGTATCAGATCATAATTTTTATCTTGTCTAGCAATACATATTCACCACAGACTGATGTCAGTGAATAATGGTGTGGAGCTACAATACTAGATACAATTACCAAGTGCTTATGGTCTTACTCATTCATGGGAAGAATCACTGTAGAAAATAAAAACATTTGAGGAATTTATTTAAAACTTTTCCTGGCACATTAATTAATATTCTTTTCCAAATAAAAACAATATTTTATTACTATATCTTTATTTTCTTAGACAAAATAAAAAGAACTAAATTACCTTTAAGCAATGGGCAAATTCTGTTTAATTTTGGCAGCCTTCTAACTTTGTTGTAACGTTCCAATTACAAGCTTACTCAAAGTGACTTAAAAAAAAAAWTTTTTTTCCAGTGTCAGGTCCAGGTTATGCAGCTTGCTGGGAAGCAAGCTGAAATGTACCTTAGCACTGGCAGTCACATAGTTGGAAATGTTTGAGTGTTTTTAGGCTCTCAGTGTGATACACATCTTCAGAAGGAAAGAGCCTGCACTTCAGCTTTCTTTGAGAACAGATCAAGATACTGGGCACACGTAAACTGTTTATTCAGAATTCCCTTATTGTAGTAATTTTGTACTCTTACATACTGAAGAAGAATCTCCAGATGGATCAGGTGAGCGCCCTAGCACTAATTCCACAAGTAGCTACAGCCAGATACTTCAGTGACAGATGCAGTCAACCACGTAATAAAGGTAACCTGCCTCACAGGCAAATTCCTTCCTAGGAATCCTGCCCTCTTAGTTCAACTGTTAAATTATTTCATAAAATGTAACACTTTAAATCCCTTACAAGTTTCATCATTATTTAATCTAATTTTTTTTACCCATGAAAGCGTGTAATACTTGTTAGATCACACCATACTTTGCTTTTGCCTTACACAACGTTACTTCTCTGAGCAACCCTTTCTAAAAGGATAAAGTAACATGGTATATCTGGAATAACATGTGCCAGTCATGTGAAAGATCAAAACCAGAACTTTAGCAGTGACCATATATATATATATATATATACTTTTTTTTTAAATCAGAGAAGCCACAGGAGTTCACTACTGACACATGTATTTAGTTACATTTATACAGTGCCTTCCATAATAGAAATTTGTCCTTGGCCTCTCAAAGAGGCAGGGGAAGATCTGAAACGCTACTCACGCAAGAATCAAAGAAGTATCTATACTCCCTAGTGCTTGCTCCGTAGTTTACTTACACCTTGTGTCTCATTGCAAAGGATACTAAAAATCATTCAACAATTGGCATAATTTCATTCAAATATTATGACATAGCAGAAAGGCTATACCCCTGGGGTAGATGATATTCTGTGAAACAACACTGTTGAAAGCTATTTCTTAAAAGTGTCATGGGTTAAGCACAGCAGACCGGACCCAAGAATTTTTTAAAAGTCTTTTCTGACTGCTTTGTTCACATTTTTCCTGTCTCCTACAAGAAGGATAATAATCTTTAAAAACAATTATAATGAAAAAGTTGAAACACTGTAACTTAGCCTTCCCTTGCTTTTCTCTTCTTTCCTTTTTTTCAACTCACTCCACTCTTTTCTGAAAGACTGTTAGCCCCATCCTCCCCATAAAGAAAAGATATAAAAGAAATTTCTCGACAGCCTTTTCTGCTCCCCTTTGTAAACAGGTAAGTGCTCACCTGACATAATCTAGCACACACCGATATCCAYGCTTTACTCCCCGATGCAAACCTTGAACAATTACGATCAAATTGTATTAACCACATGGTCACTGTTTGACTTCAAAMCACAAAGATTTGTGGAATATTGTGAACTGTGTGACAATCCACCTGCAGGGGCACAAGGAATTATCTTCACTTTACGAAAAAGGCCAATACATTTGACAGGGGAGCTAGCAACCGTTCGCAGAGCTCTAGGGTAATGCATGGGTGCCCCTAGCACTCCTGAGCCCCACCATCACACCATCCCACCTTCCAGCTCTGCGGCCTGTTGATCGTGTCCTTTTTTCTACCACAACACCTACACCTCAGACACTTGACATAACAGGAATTTCCCTTGCAAATTCACAAGCACAATGTGCCTTCACTCACAAACCAGTGAGCAGAGAGAACTATGTTGCCTAACACGCACATCCTCTGAGCCTGCTGCAAAAAGGAAATTGTGCCCTAATATCAAAATAAGAGAGTCCCCTGTTCTCATTTTATTCTCCAAAATCAAATTCACTTAGCTTGCTATATACGATCAATGTTTTGGGTCTTCTGAACAGACAATATATAATCCTCCATTACAAATTATTTTATTGCATTCATTTAAATGCATGGACTGCATTTAAATCCATAGTCTGCATGGACTGTAAAAGCTAGGAACAAGTGTTGTTTTTTCCTCAATCTTCTGAAAAGAGTCAGATACATGCTCACCAGTGGCTTTTCCCCACTTCTTAGCTTCTTTAAGACATAGCTAAAGTCACAAACTTGTCCTAAATGCTAAAATATTAAAAACAAACAAACAATACACAGAAATACATAAGTGTAGAATTCATCAGAAAAGGGAAGAGAAGAATGAAATTCAATTCCAAATTATGGAGAATTCCAGGCCAAAGTAATAACCTTACCAGTACGAGATGGTGAAAAAAGCAGAAAGCAATCAAGAAAACAAACAAACAAACAAACAAACAAACAAAAAAAAAGAACTATTATTTGTTACTTAGCGACTTTCCATTTTTGAAATTAAGGTCCTCTGAGATCAGAGGAAACCTAACATCTCTTTTCACATAACAATGAAAAGATACTATGAAAACAAGAACAAGACATATTTGAAGACTCACAATTTTCTTCTCGTCTGCAGTCTGAGGAAAAAATGAGAAGTTCTCTCCCAGTGGTGAACCGTATATTCTCCCGTTCTAGGTGAGGAAGGTCATCTAAAGCTTCCCAGGGAACACAGCCACTTTGATGATTAGTGTTTCATTAACACACTGCAGTGACTGATGACAAAACGCATACCTGCAGTTCTAAATGCACATGAATCAAAGGTACTGTATGCTGGCTCTTATCTTTTCATACTCAGCAGACTGACAGATGGGACACGAAGATGATTCACCCTYTCCAGACACCGTTAACTTTGCTGTGACAAAACATTTAACCACTACATACATCTCATTTAAATAACTAAAAAAGCAAAAAAGAAAAAAAAAACCTCTCTGCCCACCTTCCTCTCCTTCTCTTCTGATTTCATACGTGGTTGCTATGTTTACAGTACAGATGGACTAAGAGGTGGATTTCCTATAAATGCCCCTTTATTATATTTGGCATAAAAATATCTATTACAAAAGGCTCTGACTTTTTATCATACTCCAAGTTGATTCTCTTGGCTAAATCTACTGCTGTAAACTTAGGTCTCTTCCCCACCCATAAATCCAGTACCAAAGATGCATAAAACCCAGGTTTTCCTCCTCCACTGCGAAGAACTGTATCCTTATCAAAATGCTCATATTCCTCACTCTGTGTTACGCTCKTCTCTCCTTTTTGCCTTCTATTTTTAGCCTGATTGCCTGAGCGTTCATGCATAGAATTATGTTCTGAAAGCAATTTCTTTTTAAGTGACTTTATGGAAAYTTAGTCCTCAATTTTTTTAGTTTGTGAATGTGCTTAATAAATGTAGCAAAGTGGGAAAAAAATCTGTTTTACCTTCTAACAGGTTACTGTTAATATCTGTAGCCCATTAGCACACTCGCAAACAAAATGACTCTCCAGCTTGAAAAGGTTTCCTATGTGCATTGCAACTGACGGACACCTCAGGAAGCTTAAGTAAAGAAAATTCCTCTACTTCTAAATCAGTAAACTAATTTGAGAACACTGACTTCAAAGCTGAAGGGAAGCAATTTATTTGAGCTCACGGATACCAGTCTGGCAACACAGATATTACAACAAATYGGGGTTTTCTCCCTTAATGGTATGATAGCCTACGTTCCCTTCCAAATAGRGAAGCAGAAAATACTCATTGCTGAAGTCAACTGTAAATGGGAAAGGGAATAATATATCCAAAAAATAAATTTATCTCCTTTGAAAAGGGAATTTTAGCCTAGTATATTGGCCTTGATTGGATTAGATGTGAGGCTCAGCAGGTTACAGTCACTAAGCTGTGAGTTGTTGCACTTTGGAATTTTAAATAATTAATGAGTAACAGCAGCAATCCTGCTACTGAAATCTGCATGAGAAACCACTTAAGTCTTTACATCATCCTGCTACAATTATTGTAATTGTGTGCTTCTTTCAATGTGCTTTAACAACTACTTTAGTGCACTACAGTTTATTTAAATCTTATGTCACGTACTGCTGTAGCTTTCCCAACCTTTATATAGGCTTTGTAAAGAGGCAGTATAGGAACGATCATTACAGAGTAACTACTGAAGAGAACAATGACAGTCTCAGGAAAAAAATTCTATTTGGACATGAGAGTATACATATACAAGTCAGAATTATTTCTTTTCATTTCATTAAAAAGAAAATTGGAGCATTTATTTCATGTTAAAAGAAAGACAAAGGAATGTGTCAGGTCAACAACTAGTTTTTTCAGGATAGTTTTCCAATGTAGTTCAGCATTCATTTGTGTCTTATTCAGTGGACAAAAGAAAAAAAGACAAAAATCTTGCAATGTGACAAAATAATGGGGTAAATTCAAAAGCCTAAGAAAACACGTGTTGTAATAAGGAGAAAGGAGATTAACAGATTATCTGCTTTCAAAACTCAACACTAAAATATACCTCAAAGTCTATTCTGCCTTTCCCATTATATTATTACAGTTAAGTAATCTTAAAAGATAGTATTCACTGCACCTGCCACAAAAATGGTTTATTCTTGAACAAGTTGCACTTCTGAGCTGTGAGGACAAACTATTCTACTTTTATTGTTAAGTGAATGTCATTAAAATAAAATGAAAATGTACCAAATCATTAAAATTATGATAGTTCCCAGAGCCTCCAACCAAGAGAAGGTCGTATTAGGCCAGACAAAATGCAAAGATAGTGAAGATGTAAGTTCCCCACAGGTCTTGCAACAAGAGCATACAAAACATGGGAGTCAGGTTTACCTCCTACACAAAGACAGAATAAAGGCAGATATGATATGCAAAATATTACTTACAGCCTACTGGAGAAGCTTAGGTAGATAGCAGAACTTAAATCCAATGTTATAATTCTGGAAACCCTTCTCAGTTGCCATCTAATTCTGGAGTTTGTAATCACAACAGACACCTTTCTTATTTTAGAAGATCTTCAAGAACTTCCAAGTTCTGCCATCAGTCATACGAAACAGTACTCCAATCCTAAATACTCCATGGCTAAGCAGCTGCACACCATTTTACACCTAAACCCCATCAAAATACAATAATGAGGTATTTTGATGCCATTCTAGATCTTATTTCAGTAGACTCTCTCAAACTTACAAATCTTGTATCTTATTCAGTGGACAGGCTTATCACAAGATAGAGCGGAAACTACTGTAAACTTTTGTTTTTTAAACAGCTGTAGTGGGCRGTCACTCTTGCCTTTAAACAATAAGCTTGTGATGAGCATACTCACACAGGATGTGGGAAACCAGGGATCATTTTAGAAGATACTGAGAGGAAAGATCAGCCTATGACTTGATCACAGGGTAACTGTGAGTCACCACTGTGATCCGGCAAAGAAAAAGAAAAGACAAATACAGGCCTACATGAGAGTTTATTTCATATGTTGTATCATGAGAGATTATTTCCAGTCAAGACAGGGAAGAATTAATGTCATCATACAAGTCACTGGTATAACCTCAATCGAATATAGCATGCAATTCTGGACAGCCAGAATTGGCCTTAACTACACGAATTTTTTACCAAAACAGATGTGAGGATGATGAGAGGAATAAGAGCCTACTGCACAGGGGTAAGATTTAAAGGYCATGAAATGTGAAGCCTATGAAAAATAATGCTAAATGACAATGCTGGAAAAGAAAAAACATACACTGCCCATGCACAAATCTAAGCTGAAAGTCAGAATGCTGCTTCTTCACATCAAAACAATAAGGTTCTGCAAGAACCAGAAGAGAGTAGAAAACCTAACCACTTTTGAGATAGCCATGAACAACGTGACCATTGTATTTAAAAGACTGCATGACCTGGTTCTTGTCATAGCAGAGGAATGGACCAAAACAGCATAGGAGACTCCTATTGCCTAAGGATATTCAAATTCATATTTCTAGAAAGTACAGCTGGAACCCTGGGGAAAGGGAAGGAGTACCTTTTGCTGAACCTGTTTGCATAGTGACAATGGGCATTGAAAACAAAACAAAACAGAAGAACTCCCAAACCAGAAAAACTGGGATCCCCTGGAGAAGGAGTGCAGAAGTGTGCAGTTTTTGCCAAGCTGCACTTCACTGGGGCCCGGCAGGATACTGGGCAACTGGATTTTGTTCTGCACTCAGAGATCGTTTATGAACTCCTGTTCAGTAATTTTATCATATGATCTTAAACAAAGTTAAGAAAATACAGAGGTGCCAGTTTGCCAAACTCTTACTTTTGCATCTCAAAAAACAATTCCAACTAACCTGTTACTATTTTACATCAAATCTCATTCACCTATTGTGCTCTTGGCAACAATGGCTCATAACACTAAAAAGTGCTGTCAACAACAAAACAAGCTATTTTCTGGAGTACATGATACTTAAATCAAAAACTGTCATTTAACAGTTACATGAATTATCCAAGAGTGAAAGCAATGAGTCTCTCATATAATGCAGCATCTTGCATAAAATATCTCATACTGAAATTGTAAGGGACCAATCAGTTTGCAAGCAATTAAGTTATACTGACAACTTTTAACTGTTTTATAATTACATTTTGTTTTACTGGGAAACTGGCTATCATAAGTTAGTGGTTATGACTAGTTTGAGGAGATGCTGCAGCTGCAGCTGTGCACTCCCAAACACACTGGAAAAGATCTGTGTACAGCAMTAGTCTCTTCTTTATGCTAACACTTCCCAGCTGTGGTCCTTAATATTTAATAGGTGATATTTTAAAGTCTTACAATAATTCTAGATTATAAAACTTGCCCTTACAATGGTAAAGACACTGTTTTAATCACTATCTTATTTTAGAAAATCTGATGTGCTCAATGCACTTCCATTTTTAAGCAAGTAAATCTATCAGTAAATCCACTCCTACTTTGTTATTTGAGCATCTGCCAAAATTAGTGTCAATCACCAAACGAAAATATATCACTACTAAGGGGAGGGAAGAAAAAAAAAAAAAGCTTTCCTTGTTTACGATCTTGAGGTATATAATATTCACTCAAAAAACACTCCAAATCAAAACATGTCCCCACCCCCAAACCACCAGCTTCATATTATCTGGTAAGGATAAAAACATAAGCTAAAAAACCTGCAAACTTTGTAGGTTTCTGAAGTTAAGGAAAGTGGGTAACAGTAACCACCACAACTGCTTTTTAACATTGCTGCATATGAGCATTTCATCAGTCTGGATATATTAAAGTTCACTTACACTCACTCTTAAATTCAATTAGTAATGTACATAAATCTCACTTACTTTGGCAACTGTGTAACATAAATAGCCAGTTCTAGAGAAATGACATCATTTCTTATAAGAATACAGAAGTTTTATGGATCATACCATACCTACTCTCCCAAAGACAAGGGGAAAATATATAAGCAGATAATGATGCAGCCAGAAGTATAGTTAGGCCAGGCTAAATAGGACTTGTATTTGCATAGGTTGGTACCAGACATACTTACAGTTATTAGGGTACCTTGACAAAATATCAAGTATTACTCATTTAGAGTCACTCTAGCAGTATCTTGTTCCTCACTTGTTCACCTTCTGTGCACTGCAGCCTGACCATATATAAAATACAGTACAGGTTACATCATTTTTCCCAATTGAGAATTTTCTCATGACTTTATTTTTATTTTTTTTTACAATATGGTATTGTAAGGAGAAGTAATTTTTCTGTCACTAGCCACAAACATCCTATATATGTGCCATACAGTAATTCTACTCTGCATTCTGTTCCATCTGGACTCTTAATTTCTTGCCTCAGTTTCCCCTGAAGGTCATTTTTATTTTCAACATCTCCTTTAAACTGATACTACTTTTGTGAGACTGAAATAGTCACTTGCCTATTTCAGGCTCTTTATTACGAATTTCTGTCAAGGCAGCAGCCACAAGAACTTTTTTGAAAATGTGCTAGGCTTGTTCTTTATGACAGAAGCTGAAGTAAGATAATTTATTTTAAGACTACCCTCCAGTTTTATTTAGTAATACCTTATTCTTCGTGAACTTGAATGACACYAGATCTTATAAAAAAATGGTATTCCATATAATGTCAAATTTAGACCACTGCTGTAAAAATACAGCAAATCTCTTAGAAGTGACAACTTTAGTTACAAAAAAGATTAAGATCTGTACAATAACTTTGAAATACAGGGTTCTCAATCATCTACAAATAAGAATAATTTCAAACATTTCTGAAATGCAACAAACTAAACATGGAGAATACTTAAAATGTTTGAAACAGTAAGTGATAGGCTACTTACGCTACCGACACTAGAGGGGAAATTTGGCTACAAGCAGAACAGAATCGTAAGTTGAAATTCAGTCAATGTAACCAAAGTTAATATCTATCTCAATCAGAAAAAGAAAAGAACAAAAACAAACAAGATGACTCAATACCACGAAAAGACATACACAAAATAATCTTTTCATCTCTATGGAGGTAGTTTGACAACAGATGTTAATATCTCAAATTCTTTTTGTATATATATATATATACACATAGTATATTTAGTGAGACACATGAAAATGGATTCACCTTATGATAAATTCATTTGATCTTACTCAGTTGGGCGGTCTTTTCTTACACAAGCAAACCTCCTGAAGACAACTGTATTATTGTATATCAGGAAGACACAGCAAAGCCAGCCTTCATACTTATACGTGCCAGTATTATTGCTGCAACACATGTGATTACAAAATTATTTAATTGCTCTTTCCCAAGCTTTGGTTATTTCTTTCAGGTTAAAGTACAGAACAGGCTGATTGTGAAATACCCTTTATCCATTTGGCCATCTTCAAATGTCATACTTGCACGTTACTCCTTTTTTCATAGAGCCTGTTTTATTAAACTCAGCAAAAAGAAAAAATGATTTTACACTTTCCAAATAATTAAAGCATGAAAAACAGATTCCTAAGATATAAGAAATATATGCTTTAGAGATAAAAGAATTTATGTATCTAAAATTTACTACAGAGGTTAACATTTACCTTTTAGCATCTGACTTCTCCCCATATACATTTATCAGTCTCAGTTTAGAACTCTTCAGCATAAAATAAAATAAATTAATACACTAAGAATTTGGAATACTTTAGGATTAAGTTAAAATACTGAAAATTATTTGCAATCTATATTATTTTTATTAAAGCACTAGTCTTATTAAAATTAATAGAATCTCGTAAAAAAGATATAAGTTAATTCCACACATCATTCAAAATGAATTATGAAAGACATTTTTGACTAATTCACTACTGATAGGATTGTTACTACAACATTTCTGAACTGCAAGATGTAACTCTTATATTATACTTCAGCTACTGGTCCTGGAGAAATATTTCATTAAACATATTTATAAACTTGACTCCCACTAGGTTTTTCAAACCCTAAATAATAATGCAATGTTTGTATAATACATAATAATAAAATGTATAAGCCTGTACTGCAAGAAACTAAATGAAATTATTTCATTTAGTCACGCAATGAAATTATTTTGATATATGATGATCTATACAGAACAATCAATGCTTATCAATAACCAAGAGAAGATGGAGATTTAAAGGTCTGATTCAGTAAAGCATATGGTGTCACTGATAAAATCTGGTAAATACTAAATTCCCCAAAAAGTTATTGTTAACTTATTGCTCAGCACCATATAATCAGGCTAAATCAGTTTGCTTCTTAGTATATGCAAATTAAGCAAATTTCAGCTTTACTATGTGGGTCTTAATACATTGAATTTGTTGGGTTTATTTGTTTTTGGTTCCCCCCCCCCTTCCCCCCGAACATGAGTAATGGAAAAAATCTCAAAATTGTAAGTAAATGGAAAAAAATACCCCATAGGGCTGTGGAAAAAATCTTACATGTGTATCAATATAATAGAATACAAATAAAGACTTTCACATGCCTACTTACTGGCATCCATATATGTATTTCTTTTGATCATTAAGCTACCAGTAAGATTATGGAACTAAATAATTCCTTTTCCATGAAGCAACATCCAAGACAAAGCCGAATGGCTACAAACAAAACACCAGTATAATGATCAAACCAATATAATTAGCAAACTTACTATGACTTTGGCCACCTCCCTTTCTTGCAAAATCCTCAAATACACAGAGTGCAAGAATTACTCTAGCAGCAACATCCCTTTTTCTAAGAAACATCTTTCCTCATACACCATCACAATCCCAAAACACAGGTGTCCCATCCATGACCAGCATGTACGAAGTCACCAACAGGAGGGCAACAATTAAGCATCCAGAGAAGATGAGCTGGAAAGGGACTGTGCACATGTTACCAAGTCTGARGTATCACTGAGAAAGAAAGCAGCTCAGTCCAGCCTACTTCAGTTGTTTGTTMGTCTGCTTGCACGGCATCTGCAAACATACGTACACCTAAATGCTGGTTTGGGGCACATAAAGGMGAAGCAGGTGACTGGGAAGAGACAGCATGGACCCACCAAGGTTAAATCATGCCTGACCAAAGTGATTGCCTCCTATGATAAAACGACTGGCTTCACAGATGAGCAAAAAGCAATGAATACTAGCTACCCTAATTTTAGCAAGGCTTTCAAGTCTCTCATAGCATCTTCGTATCTAAATTGATCTATGTTACAGTCCAGGTGGGTGAACTACCAGATGGTAAGAAAACCCCTGTTACAAGGCTCAAAAGATACTGGTTAACAGTTTGCACTCTACTCATAGGTTGGCTACAAGTAGAATAAATCAGAGATCTATCCTAATATCTTTAACAGTGACTTGGAGGAAGGTATAGCAGGAACCCTCAGCAAGTGTCCAGACATCAAACTTGGAGATACGCCTGACGCACTAAGCGGCAGGGCTGCCATTCAGAAGGACTTACACAGGCTTGAGGAATGGTCTGGCAGAAACGTCCTGAAATTCAACAAGGCCAAATGTGAAGTCCAGCACTTGGGACAGACTAATGACCTACCAGAGCACAGCCTGAGGACTGTCCAGTGAGGGAATAGCTCTGCTGAAAAGGACCTGGAGGTCCTGGTGGACAGAAAGCTGGACAGGAGTCAACAGTCCCCACTCCCAACAGTCAGTGAAGGCTAACAACACTCAGGCTGTATCAAGAGGAGCTTTGTCAAGACTCAACTGGACAATGCCCTAAATAACCTAGTCTGATCTCATTCCTGACCCTACTTTGGGCAGGAGGATGGACTGGAGGCCTCTCGAGGTCCCTTCCAACCTCAATGAGTCTATAGAGCTAGGTTGGAATTGTGTACATACACAAGCAGAGCACGGACAGTTAAGCACAATGCTTCCAGAAAGGCAACAGAAACTTCAAACATCCTCAGTATATGCTGTACAAATAACCTATTTACATGCAGGTAAATTGCGTGCCTTCACCATTCTCTGAACTTTATGCACAACAGAAGAACTGCATATGCAATTAGGTACTTAGCCATGTGATTGAAGGACGTGTTCTGTGGGACCCTCATCAAAAGCCTCTATAAGGCTACTTAACTCACTGAAATCAGGAAGACTAAACAAACTTAACTACAATTAATATGAAATTCACTTAGTAGCACTGAAGTTACACAAAAACACAGACTCYCCCAAACCAAACGTTAATTACAAAGACACGACTACAGGAACAGTGTTCACTTCACAGCTGATACAATAATCACTAATAGAAGACTATAAAATGCAGTTACAATGAATACAATGGTATTCAGTGTTGTACCAGACAACTGTATTAACTCAAGGAGCATACTTTTGTCATTGCTATATACTACTTACATACTAATAAGTAGTAGGTATATTATACCTTTCTTACTAAAGCCTAATAGCCAGACAAAACATTACTCAAAGAGATGAAAGACACAAAAACCTTACAATAAAATATCAATTAAAAGCAATGAAAACTATTTTTCAACACTTTCTAATGTACACAGAATTAAGACTGGTAGGTACAAGTTCCAGCGTCTATATGGAATCATACTTCTTTTTGTGTAGTGCTTTTTGTGTAGTGTTAATAAATAAGCTTGAGGCATTCAGGACTTAGAATAAAAATAAAAAACAAAAGCAAAAAATCCCACATTTATATGAATTATAAGCTATTTTTATTGCAGGAGGAGGAGAAGAGGAAAACATTTTGCAACTCATTTAACCAGAATTTTAGACAAACTTTTCAATGCTACCAGTGCTACATTTAGTTGAAAAGCACCTATTAAAATTAACTTTAAAACTACAACACCAAAAACTATTTTCTGTGTGAGCCTATTATAAGTTCTTTCCCATTAGACAACATTATCTTTCTGAAAAAGAAAAACAAAGCTAAATTATTGCCTGCCCTCCAGGTGAACAGTGCTGAATCAGACTATGCTAATGAAAGCTACGCAGAACCTTGTATTTATCTCTCTTTTCCACAAACAAGTCAGGGCAAAGTAATCATACAGATAAAAAGTTGCCAAAATCCAGGCCAGGGAGGTTCTATTTGTAGAAACTATACACTTTAGTTAATAAGTCCCTTGATACAGTAACTATCACCATTTGGGAAAAGACACTAAGAGGCCCAACAAGAGCCAAAGTAGTAGATAATTATAATTGTTTTCCTCTAAGTCAGACATAATTACTTGAGAGCGTGTTTTAAGCCAAAAATAATCATGAATAGAACATCATTATTTTGTTTGCTTTCTACTTTCAAAAAAGTAAGTGGAGAATTAACACCAAGGCCGATTTCAGAAATTGAAAATGTACTGCCCATCACAAAATCTGCCAATATATTAATCACTTCATGCAACTACAGTAATCAAGAAACTTTTATTTACACAATAGCTCATCATCATCCTCTCTTGGTCTATCTTTCAAGCATATTTTTTCCATTAAACTGAGCAATGTAAAGATGAAAACATCTGTAATCAAATTATWTAGTATTTTTCAGTGACCATTTTACTAAAGGCCCAAATAAAAATAGGCCTTTATAGTCTGATGGATGTTAGTACTTTTAGGGGAATCTGTTTCCTATACCTACTTTAATTCTCTAGAATGATTTGAGCTATCAAAATGCTATGAATACAGCACAATGACTGTCTAAGGCTCAGGAAGTTTCATATTATAATGATTATATCATTTTTTATGGATAAAGTTTTGAAGSACACATCAGTCTCCAAAATTCTCTCTTTATCTTCTTTCATTAGTATCTTATCCCTTACCAGAAATCTGTGAAAAATATCAGTTTTGTTTTTCTTGTTTTGGCTTCAGCCCTTGCCATTATAGTTTTCGCTATCACTGGTCCTTTCTGGACACAAAGCTGTCCAGCTGTCCTTCATGTGAAAACCAGCAGATGTGTAAACCCATGGTAATTCTTTCTGTACTTTTTTAACACTTAAAGGGAGACACACATGATTTTAACCATTGCAACTTCTGCCTGTGCTATCTTTACAAATTATATCCCAGTATTACTTTTCATCTCGAGAATTAACATGATTCAAAAAGATAGTCTAATTAAGGACTAACTTATGTTCCAAAGGAAAGAGTGATGCCAGTATCTGGGAAATAATAATGATGAAGATAGATGAGTGAAAAGCATTACAATGCATTACACAAAACCATAAAACAATCATTGCTTTGCTATTAACCATGAGATTTTGCTGACTGAACTGTAATCTCAGAAGCCAGCAAGTCTTTCCTGAGATCACCTAGGTTGTTCATGGAATTTGCCATGACCTCCAGGAACAAAGACTTCCTGGAAGTAAGTCCTATGGGAAGCTGGCAGGAATTCTGAAGATACTAATGAGAAGAAAATGGCTACGAGTTTGTGGTATACTGATGACAGTCAGCCTTACATACACATTTTAAGGCAAGAGGGCAGTAACAGCTGTCGATTCTGGTCTCCACAACAGACACATTAAAAAATAAATAAATCAAGTCTGGCCTGTATCTCAGTCAAGACACAAACCCAGCCAATACAAAGTCTGAGGAATGGGTGAAATTTGGCCAGCTGAAGTGGACAAGACAAAAGTGATACTGAGAGGCTGAAAGAAAAAATTGAGGAGGTGGCAAAAGCTAGTATCTCTGCTTACCACCGAAAGCACTCAACTAGCATTATAAACCTAAACTCACACTCCAATGGTAGATAAACAGATGTGTTTGAAATATCAAGTAGCAGAGGAGGCCAAAACAACAAATTAACCATCTCCATCTGGATAGATTGTACTAGGCAGGTACAAACTTCTACTTTGAATGTTGGTCTTCCTATCAATGGCCATGCTGATAGCGCTTTGAACTTGGGATTACTCTGAAACACCCTAAAAAGAAGTCATTCTACCTTACTTCAACTTTTTGAAGAAGACAGTTTAACATGCAACTCCTTCGATTCTTAGCTTCTCCAACCTGCAAGGGGAAGTTTTAAATTTAAGCACTTCCAAATGTTTAAACATTCCTTAAACATTTAAGAAAGTATATATTAAGAATTAAAATAACACACTAAGAAATTTTGCAAGTGTTGGAAGAAAATAAACAAAAAAGAAGTTATCAGAAACATCTTTCTTTCCAATGTGCAAAACAAATCTAGTATAGAGCAGCTGATAAATTGATCAAAACCAGTAGAAATTAAAAAAAATAAACTATTGCAATTTCAGTCTGTATTTCAGAAAAGGGAAGCTCTCATTTGATAAATCTTTTCAGATTTATCTCTTTGTTTCCTTCTCCCCTTTGAAAGGCCTTACTAAAACTTCAGGAAAAAAATATTATTAGTGGTGAAATAAAGATTTCAAAAACTGCAACTTTTCTACTGGGTTATTTCAAAAACATTTCAAGAGAGAAGAAAAAATTGGCTGGAAGCTTCCATGTTATTTCTTGGTTTTCTCTCACTTGCCCTTTGCGTGGGCTTTCCTGGGATGTGTCCAAGATTTACAGCTATTCCAAGCAGTAGAGTTGGGATTTCACAGTTATTGCAACTGATGTAAGAATAGGAATGATCCCACTTTATATTAACCAAAGAGCTGTCCAATTATTTTTTTTAACTCAGCATTTTTAAGAAGTGTAAAGTATTTTTCTGAATATGAGAACCCAAGAACATTAAAAGCCAAATACGGTTGTCAAGAACTGTTTAAGTATCTGCACTTTACTTTAGCCCTAAAAATATCTCCTCAATAGATTCTGAACTCTTTAAAGAAAATAGTAAGAAGTTTTATTTTGTTTTCCAGAGAAGAGTTAAGCCCATTATGATTGACCTTTCATACTGTCAGTCCCCAAAAACCTCACAAGTAAGAAAATGAGGTGTAGTAAATAGAAATGAGGGTGACTGGTATCTCCTGAACATCATGAGAACTTCCTATTTTTAAATAAGTCAGATTGTGGAAAATAGCTGGCAAAGCAAGAAAACATGTTTTTTTTTGCAAGTCATGAGTACAATTTGCTGTTCAGAAAAGCTAATGAAATTGCTGTACATCATCTACATAACTCATATCAAAATTGTTTATTACTATACCCCAAAACCCATCTGACACAAGTATTTCAACCAGGATTTTGCTTGATATTTGAATGATGATTAGATGGTAAGAGAGATGACGGACTTCATTTGCAAAAAAATGCATATATGAAAATAACTAGATAGATAAAGAAAAAGATATGATTTGAATTAGATGATTAATTGGAAGAAAATCTGAAAGAGTGAGTCTGACACATTTGTTATTTAGTGTCAAGGGAAGTGAAAGATTAGATGCTATCGTYGTATTGCTGGGGTGTGTGTGTAGGGGGGAAACTGTCAATAAGGTTTTATGCAAAGATCTGATTTACTCTGTCTACAGTTTAACTCTACAGTGTTTAGCACAACAAAGAACATTTAATTTAAATTCTCAAGGTGGATAGAATCCCCGGAGAAATAGATTTAATTGTGTCATATTAATTTTTGACCATATCACCATACTGTGCTTCGTTAACTGAAATGCAGCATTTGCTTGTTATCTCACCAGGGTAGGAACAATCTGCCTGCAGAATGATTAGCAGAATAAGGCCCACAACTATGACTGAAGGMTACAATAATACAGCCTCAATAATACAGCTATAATGTCATCTTCCTTGAAGTCAGCTACTGCCTTTGGCATCAGTAGCAATTGGATCAAGACTCTCGGAGACTAAACTGTCTATCTTATACTGAAGATCTAATTAGGTTCCACTTCAGCAGTTTGTGCAGAAGGTCGGGTGCCTCAGAAAATGGGTATTAAATAATACAAATAATAATATACAAATAAACTACTGGAGTCTAGTGTTATCTATCTAAAACTGCAGTTACACAAGTCATTTGAGTATATACTCTTTTCCTGATTCTTCTCCCATGGGTTGTCACTTTTATCTTTCATATAACATTTTATGCTTCTTCAGAAGTGACAGCATCCTGCTGTTTTTCCCTTTAGAAGCACCTAACAATTCTGGGCAGCCACAACAGCCTTTTCCACTACTACTTTCCTTCCTCACTCAGCTCTTTCAAACCTTTAACACAGTATTTTAAAGAAGGCAGACAAACTCTTGCTTTACAAAACTGCATCAACTGTCTGTATTCAAAACCGCATCTAAATACTTTAACTTTGATCTAGCACTCTTGATCACTCATGTGTTTTATTTTAGCAAGAGCCTCACCACAGAAAACACACATCACAGCTTCAATGTGACATCTTGCCAGAGAGAAAATTATTCAGGTAACTAAACACTGCAGGACTGGGCACTTCACCAGCGACCCAGAAGACAGTGCTACTTTTTAATCCATGACAGATTTAACTTTAAACCTGCATGCATGCAGGATCCAAATTTGAGACTGCAAACTTTCAGACCTTCTCCCACATTAAACACTGGTGGTTTTCAGTCCTAGAGAAAAATACTAGATTTCATCTACATTAGCCTTAACAATTTTTGGCAGTCAATAAAATACACTCATGTTCTCATCTAAATTAAATCAATTTAGGTCTAATAAGTACAAATTTGAATAAATTTACCCATGCTCTAATATATGAGCACTCATCCACTTTTACAACACTTCCTTCTGGCAAGTTAAGAAGTTAACAGAAAATGGGTAGACGGATGATTCTAAACACTTAATCATTATTTACGCTGAGATTAAGCATGAGATGCTTACCAGTCTCATCTGCATTCTGCCAACAATTTACAGTGAAAGTGTTTCTTTAAACATAACTATCATTTAGCAGAGTAAGTAGTGTCTGAACTATAACGGTACATGTTATTTGATGGAACAAATAACTGCAGCAGCTCTTTCAACCACATGAATATCTCACAAAGAATACTGAACCAAAACACTGCAAAAAGAATAAATAGGAAATTTGTTCATACCCAGTGGTATTAAGACTGAAGCCTCTATCTTCCAAATTCTGTGTTTCTCCAGGCAACACTGAAAGAGAAGATCTGTTGGTATCCCCCTAGGACAACTCAGTCCCTTGCCTGAGCCAACCATTATCTTTCCATGTATGTTCATTTGCAGCCCAGTGCAATCACCTGATAATCTCAAACTCTTAGAACATGCTTCTATTTTTTTTCCCAAATCTAATCCTACTATGGAGTGACCACAGTCAAGTCTTGGTTGTTGTCAGATCTTGAAAATAAATACATTACTTCTCTACTTCTGCAGGGTATCTTGAGTCTTATGATTTTTTTCAACTCAGACAAGCATGCCTTTAAAGAAGATGAAAGGTCTTAGTTGATTAGAAACCCAAGTATTGTATGGAAGCAGAGCTTTTGAGAGAAGCCCAAAGCAAGAAAAATTTTGTTATGAGAGTTTTCATAAACACACCAAATCAAGTGACTAAAGATATGAAACTATTTTTAAGCAATATACTGCAATTTCTACAATTAAGTAAAAGCTTAATAGCCTGAAGTTTATCAATGCAACAATGACCAGTCAAATCATTAACAGTCACTACATTATTTGTAGTAATTATCATTATGGTACCGTGGCTTTGAAAATTTCTGTTAGTTTTTCAGTTGTACTGGTACAGTATAGATTCTTAATTTTTAATCTTTAATTTTCTACCTATTATAAACCCACTGAGGCTAACAAACACCACATTTCATCCAAGGCTTTCTCCCAGCTCAGCAACAGTGAATTTGAATCCATTTAATTACTGTACTTTGGAAGAGCATTACATTCTCTGTATCTTTCTTGTTAAAAATATCACACTTCATTTTAGATGGATTATTTCAAAGGCTAATGCACAAATCTTGCCTTGTAAGTTAATATCCATTAACGTAATTTCTCTGCATGGGCATTTACAAACCTGAAATTGCCTTCCAACTCTYGCAGTAGCTACCAATGTCCGTAAAACTCTCCATCCCACTCTCTATCGCCATTCTCTCAGTTAACCTTTCTACTCTCTTACTAAAAGTTTACATAGGTTCAAAAAACTGCTGTATAAAGTCAAAGAAAAATCATAAGGCCTGCTAAATACAAAGACAACACTCCTACCTTAGGGAATCTTTGAGCCACAAGCTGCTAGGCAGAGTGCTGGAGCAGCCCCATTAAAAGCTCTCTGCAGTACAGTCTTCTCTGGGCACCTACTCTTGGCTGCTGCCAGTAGAAGAACCTCTAGCACATCCCCAGATGGCTTTCTGAATGTTCTCATAAGTACTCATCAGCATTCAGAAGGCAGAGAGGCAAAAGTAGGTGTAAAATACAAAAAGCATGCAATCTGCGATGCCCCAGAGCTTCAACAGGCTCATACCAGCCATCATTAACTGCTCTAAGACTATTTAAAGTCTTTTAGAGAACTCTTTCCTGCTCCACTGCCAACAGTAATCAACACTGGCTCACCATAAAGACTGTTGCTCCGTTATTATCTACCTTGAATGACAAGGAGCACTACACCATAGATTTCAAGCCTTTATAAACTACTGTCCCACAATTTATAGGTTAATACGTTTGTATCAATGAACTAGTAATATTCCAAGGATATAAAATTATGTTTCTTCATCTCACAAGTTCAGAAATAATTAAGGGACACAAGAAAAATAAAATAGTAAAATACACATTCTACCACTATCTTAAGCACTCTAGAATCAATTTTGGTCCTACTGAATTGAGTGGAAACTTGGGAATGGGAAAACTTCAGCTTCTCCACAAGAAAGCCTCTGGCATTTTTAAATCTGATGTTTTGATTATATCGTTTACTCCCCCTACTTTTACAAAAATCATCAATGCTCCAAATGTAGCACTTGATGTATTGAAAGATAAATTTGGAAACACTCATTATCACTAAAAACCTACTTCAGATCACAGAATATGCGTTTACACGCTTCTTAAGACGGAGCGCGCGGTGATTTTCGGGAAGAGACACAGCTTGTCCCAAATACGACRGAACGCGCGCACGAACAGCCAGCGCTGCCGCCCGCCGCACGCACGGAGCCAGCCGCTGCCAAGCCCCACCCRGAAAGAAAAAAAACCTCAAAAACCCAAAAAACAGAAAACCCGCGGTGACGAGGTGCCCCCCAGAGCCGTGCCCCGAGGTAAAAGGCAGCTTTCGGGGACAGGGAGACGCCAGCGCCAGCCGCTGTCCCAAGGCACCGGCCGGGCCACGGCCCGAGCGGGGCGCGCCGGGGGCCTGCAGGTGAGATGGCGGCCGCCACCTGCCCCTGCCCCTGCCCCTGCCCCGCGCCGCCCGCCCCGGGAAATAAATAAATAAATAAATAAATAAATAAATAAATAAATAAGAGAGAGCGAGCGAGTGAGAGAGAGAAGTTCTTCGTTTCCTCGTAAAACTCCGGACGCAGCCACGATTTCAAACCGGAAGCCCCTGCGACCGCCGCTTTCGGGCCTCGTCCTGCGGGCGGGGGCGCGGGCGTCCCCCCGCCGCCCCGC